>NW_009943073.1:39111-71413 GCF_000696875.1 Nestor notabilis | reverse complement strand
TCAAGCACACACTGAAGCTGGATCATGGGGAACTTCTCCTTGGCCAGCACCCCCATACCTTTTACCTCGGGGCTGCTCTCGATGCATTCACCACCCAGCCTGTATCTGTGCTTGGGACTGCCCTCACCCACTTGCAGGGGTAATAATCTCGCAGTCCCACATTCTAGAATTCTTGTCTATGAGCTAACAAGATTCATACCCAGGCACATCCTCAGGGGTTGATCTGCTCTCAGAAGATGAAGATGCTTTGAGTGCAGCAGCATCCAAAACAAATGCAGTCCAACAGAGGTGTCAGAGCCATTGGTGTAACCTGTCAACAACCTGAGCGTAACCTCAAAGACATCTGCAATGAGCTGCTCTTCTGAGACCTTCTTCTCCATGTCCTTTTAAAACCCATTCCTTAGGTGAGTCCCAGGATATGATTTCCTCTTCCACTGGCCACTCAGCTCCTTGTCAGGAACAGTTATGTTTTGTGGAGACATTCAATCTTGTAGCTTCCAAGCCAACAAACACTGGAGTGGGATGCACCTCCACCATGAACCAGTGGAGTTCAAGACCCTGGGGGCAGAGAGGGAAGTGCACAGCACTTCAAGAGAGCAGAGTTTGGCCTCTTTGGGGATCTTCTTGGGAGACTACTATGGGCTAAAGCCCCACAGGGAAGGGGGCCCAAGGAAGCTGGTTAATATTCGAGGATCAAGTCCTCCAAGCTCAGGAGTGATGCGTCCCAACAAAGAGGAAGTCAGGCAAGAA
This sequence comes from Nestor notabilis, assembly GCF_000696875.1. Classification (NCBI taxonomy): domain Eukaryota; kingdom Metazoa; phylum Chordata; class Aves; order Psittaciformes; family Psittacidae; genus Nestor; species Nestor notabilis. The sequence goes on along the minus strand of NW_009943073.1, from coordinate 70,663 downwards.
CACCAGGAGGCCTGTTTGGATGAACCAACAGCTTCTGGAAAAACTCCAGCACAAAAAGGACGCCTACAGAGGGTGGAAGCAATGATGGGTAGCCTGGGAGGAATACAGAGAAATAGTCAGAGCAGCCAGGAATCAGGTTAGGAAACCTAAAGCCCTGGTAGAATTAGATCTAGCTGGGGCATGCAAATCAACAGGAAAAGCTTCTATACATACGTTGCTGATAAAAGGAAGATAAGCGAAAATGTGGGCCCTCTCCAGAAGGAAATGGGAGATCTTGTTAACCAGGATATGGAGAAGGTTCAGGTACTCAATGACTTTCTTGCCTCAGTCTTCACCAGTAACAGCTCCAGCTACTCTGCCCAAGTCGCAGAAGGCAAAGGCAGGGACTGGGAGAATGAAGAACTGCCTGATATAGGAGAAGGTCAGGTTCAAGAACATCTAAGAAACTTGAAGGTGCACAAGTCCATGGGACCTGGTTAGGTGCCTCCACAGATCCTGAGGGAACTGGTGGATGAGGTGTCTACAGCAGTCCAGTACATTTAAGCAGTCTGATTAAGTACCTACTAACTGGAAAAGGGAAGGTTCTGGGGAGACCTTAGAGCAGCCTTCCAGTACCTAAAGGGGGACTACAAGAAAGCTGGAGAGGGACTTTTTATAAGAGTATGAAGGGACAGGACAAGGGCTAATGCCTATAAACTGAAAGGGGTAGATTTAGAGTAGGTATAAGGAAGAAATATTTCACTGTGAGGGTGATGGGACACTGGACCAGGTTGCCCTGAAAGGTTGCTGATGCCTCATCCCTGGCAGTGTTCAAGACCAGGTTGATGGGGCGTGGAGCAACCTGCTGTAGTAGAAGGTGTCTCTGCCTGCGGCAGGGGTTGGAACTGGATGAGCTTTAAGGTCCCTTCAACCCAAACCATTCTGTGATTCTTTGATTCTATGATTCTATGATTATTTTGCAGGTAAAGCTGTAATAACAGCTCATGTTCTAGTGATGGAAAAATTCCATTAGTCTCTGCCTACATTCTTAGCATTCCTGATGGGGTGGAGCTGCACCAGGTAAATGACTGAGGGAAGAAGCTTGTTCTGAGCTTTGCTGGGAAGCTTCTGTGTAGGCTCATGCTACAGGTGTGGAAATGGTGCTCTGCTTTCCCAAGCATTGGAAAGATTTGCCTGTTAGCAAACACATTCCCTTTCATGAGGCATTATGTTAGGAACTTCTGGCTGCATTCCCAGGATGTCTTCTTTTTGCCTAACATCAGCTCAGTTGAATTGAATTCACCATTGTCTAGAATTTTATTAGACTTCTTTTGGATGTTTTCCTGAGGGGGCTACTTCCATGGTTAGTTTGGAACAAAACAGAGTTACTAAAGACAAAAAAACAGTGTCATTTTGAAGCTCCTGCTGCATGGAAAGCAGTGATTGAATGTGGTTGCAGAGTAAGTCGGATGGGACATCAAGAAGACTTCTTTGCCAAGAAGAACAATAAAAAACTACTCATGGGCTACCCACAGTTCACACCCTGGCATGTAGCAAACTTGCAGCATAATAAATCTATTTTGATTTTAGTAGTAAATATCAACCATTAAAAATGTGCCCACTTGGTCTTGAGTAAGGCTGGGAATGCTGCCAGAGATGTAGGATGAGAATAGCTTTGATGCATGGTGTCCAAGTCTTCTCAGTAATTGATATTCTCCGGTGTCCAGTGTCCCCCCATGTTTCATGAGGAGCACACATCTTTGGTACATGCCTGCAAATGGTAACTGAAGAGGACAGTGTTTCCCAGATGGGTGTCATGGATCTCTTTTTGCCATCTCTGCTTTTGAGTCAGTGTCTCAAACGAGAGGATGTTCTTGCTCAAATGGGAGAAAGGAATGACATCCCCAAACAGAATTGCCAATCCTTCCCAGCAGGACCAAGCTCCTTCTTCATTCGTCCATGTGTCCAACTGAAATCATAGAATCATACAATAGCAGCTTGGAAGAAAGCTCAAGGATCATCTGCAAACCTTTCTTTATAGAATCATAGAATCACAGAATGGTTTGGGTTGGAAAGAATCTTAAGGTCATTCAGTTCCAACCTCCTGCCAGGGGCAGGGACACCTCACATTAGACTATGTCACACAAGGCTCTGTCCAACCCGGTCTTGAACACTGCCAGGGATGGAGCATTTACCACTTCTCTGGGCAACCAAAGGGCCTCACCACACTCACAGGGAAAAACTTCTTCCTTAGATCTAATTGGAACTTCTCCTGTTTCAGTTTGAACCCATCACCCCTAGTTCTATCACTACAGTCCTTGTAGCCCCCTTCAGGCACTGGAAGGCTGCTATGAAGTCAAAAACTGCAATAACAGTTTAGACAACGACCACAGTCAATGCTCTCTCCATTTGCCTTCCTTAGGTGTGTTTCTTCTGGGTATCCTACATGTTTGCAGAGCTCAGCTGCCTGCTCAGAATTTAGCTGTTCACATTCATTTTGATCTAATCTGGCTTTAGCTCCATTTAGCCGCCTACAACATAGACCAATTGTCTCTTCTCTTCCTCCCCCGTATCTTCCCTTCTTGCAGAGTTGTTTTTTCAGGTGACATACTCTGAAAGCTGGGCTCAGTCTAACAGACTTGAAGCAATATTCTCCCCTGATCCAGGTGAGTTTTGGATTGATTCAGTTTAAGATAAACAGATGACAAAGACAAACATTGATATATGACGGCTAAAGAAAGGGTGAGTGCACAGCAAGTTCAAGGATGGGGATGCAAGGCATGAAGTTCATGGTTCCTTGAAACCAAAGATTCCGAAACCTGACTGGAATGTGTTTTCCTAACAAAGAGAAGAAGTGAAGAAAAAACATCTACAGAAGAATAACTGTGGCCTGAAATGGGTGAACAACCATTTCAAAGATTAGACTGGGAATGAGAGGGAAGCCTAAAAGAATGGAAGCAAAAACCAAGCAGCAGATAAAATTATGTGACAGAGGTTAAGAAATAGACAAATTAAAAATTGGCAGTAGTCATAATGACTTAAATCTCAGGAAAGATATCAAATGGTGAAATTATTCAGCCCTTACATTGGGGAACAAAAGAAAGTAGAGAAGATGTGATAGATGAAAACTGAATATTAAATTAAACCACTTACTTATTCAATATAGAGAATGCTTTTGATTTTGGGGATAAAGGCAGCATGGAGAAAGGTGTCTGAAATAACCACATCTGAGGTGGAATCAAATGGTTAATGTATTCAAGCTGGGACAAAGCAGGACAGGATATTTTCCATTCTGGAACACTGAGAGAACTGGAATACAGAACAGCTCCACTCCCAAATTGTCTTCATAAGTTGATCAAGGGCAAGACAGTATTACGTGGTTAGAATTTACCACTTAAATTAAAGAGAGGAGGGGTAAGACTAATTTGTCTGACCTCAATAACATGCCAGGATTAAGAACAAGTCTTGAAGGAGAAAATAATGAAAAACATGAAAAGGCTTAAAAAAAAGATGATCTTCCTTGATTTCACATTAATAAAGTCATATCTTCAAGAGTTCAAAAGAGTAATAAACCAGTAAAAGATGGGAATACTTATTAAGATGACATGGATGGAAATTAAGTCAGTATAAGCTTGACTAGAACTTTCTGGAGGATTAGAAGTGGAAGGGTTGAAATTGCTTTGTTGGGAGGGGGATGTGAGCCTGTGGGGTGTCAGTGGTACAGGAACTGATCTTAGAGTAGTGCTCTTGTTGAGTATTCTATGTAAAGACCTTGAAAGATACAAACTAGGATGGTGTTATTAAAATGTACTGATGATACAAATTTGGGAAGCACCAGCAGTGCCAAGAAGGATCAGGATATTGTAAACAACCAGGTGGCTTGGGAGCAAGTCATACCCTAATAGGATTATATACTGTAACAAGTAAGTTATATGGTAAACTGGGAAGTCATCTGTAAATGACTGAAGAGATGAAAGACGTGCGAGTATCGGTTGATCACAGGCTGAATAAACATCAGACGTCTGATGAAGCATGAAGAGAGCTGTCATGATTGGGGGCTGTGTCAGTGAGGACAGTGCAGGGCCAAGGACATTGTGCAAGGCACGAACAAGACCACACTTGCAGCTCTGGGTGCGTTTCTCACCACCTGTGCCCAAAAGAGCTGAAGCCTTTCACAAAGTCTAAGACAAAGATGAGAATGGGCAGTATATCAGGCTAAGAGAGCTGGGATTTCTTAGGAGAAGGAGAAAAGATTCCCAAATATGGGCATACTCAACAGCAGGCAACTCGGAAGACTTGAGATAAGAAAGAGGGAGGCCATGAAATAGATCAAGGCTGGACACGTGTGTCCAAGCAATTGATTAGTCTTCTACTAACAGATGAGGAAAAGAACAAGCTGTATTTTAAGGTGGAATTTGATCAGAACATCATCTATTGATCAATGTATTGGTAAGGTGATGTTTGGTAAGGCACAGAAGTAACTTAAGTAATCCAGGAGTAGCTCTTCCCTTGCTAAGTTGTGTTGCTTTGTGCTGTCAGAGAATGTGGTCACTGCTTGTTTTGTGCTCAGTGGAGAGATGGGTGGCCCAGGTACCATGAACTGGCTCTAGATCACAGAAAAGCTGAACTAGAAAGGTCCTTCACTTCTCTATTTAGATGTAGCAGGCTTAGTTTCTACCTGGGAGTTACTCAAAGCCAGAGCAACACTACATGTGCATGTGACTGGCAAACTGGCATGGAGACACAGAAGCAAAGGTGTCCACTGGTTTTTATTTCATGGTGAATCACCAGGGTGGTGATAGCAGGGAATTTACCTTGATCTATCCACCGTGCTGTAGATTTGCTTCCTGCCTATTTCTGCTTCTATTTCTGCTCCACCCTTTGCATTTTAGGATTCTTTACGGGAAGCATGGTGAAATATGTGTAGAAAAATAGCCATCTGCTCTAAATGACCAGGCCAAGTGCAAGGTCCTACACCTGGGTCAGGGAAATCCCAGGCACAGCTACAGGCTGGGTGGAGAAGACATTCAGAGCAGCCTGAGGAGAAGGACTTGGGGGTGGTGGTTGATGAGAAGCTTGACATGAGCCGGCTTCAGCGTCTGCTCGAGCCCAGAAACCAACTGTATCCTGGGCTGCATAAAAATAAATGTGACCAGCAGGTTGAAGGAGGTGATCCTGCCCCTCTACTCTGCTCTTGTGAGGCCTCACTTGGAGTATTGTGTACAGTTCTGGTGTCCTCAACATAAGAAGGACATGGAGCTGTTGGAGTAAGTCCAGAGGAGGCCACGAGGATGAGCAGGGGCTGGAGCCCCTCCTGCATGGAGACAGGCTGAGAACATTGGGGCTGTTCAGCCTGGAGAAGAGAAGCTGCTGGAGACCTCAGAGCAGCTGCCAGGGTCTTAAGGGGGCTTCAAGGATGCTGGAGAGGGACCTTCATCAGGGACTGGAGTGACAGGACAAGGGGTGATGGGTTCAAACTGAAACAGAGGAAGTTCAGGTTGGACCTAAGGCAGAAGCTCTTCCCTGTGAGGGTGCTGAGGCTCTGGCACAGGGTGCCCAAAGAAGTGGTGAATACTCCGTCCCTGGCAGTGTTCAAGGCCAGGTTGGATAGAGCTTTGGGCAACATCGTCTAGTGTGAGGTGTTCCTGCCCATGTCAGGAGGTTGGAACTGGATAGTCTTAGGTCCTTTCCAACCCAAACCATTCTATGATTCTATGATTCTATGCGTAGAGTAGAGTAAAATGGAATGGAATGGAATGGAATAGAACAGAACACAATGGAATGGAAAGTTAAAGCACGGTTTCAAGGGCATTGTCCAAACACTGAAAGACATGGGCCATTTAGCACCTCTCTAAGTAATTTGTTCCAGTGTTTGACCAGAAAGAAATGCTTTTTAATACCAAGTTTGAACATCCCCATATGCACTTTTCAACCAATCCCAGATATCCTACCATTATATCCCAGGGAGAAGAGATCAGCACCTCCCTCTCCCCCTCCTCAGGAAGCTGTAGAAAGCAATGAGGTCACCATAAACATCCTTTTCTCCAAACTAGACAAACACGAAGTCCTCAGCTGCTCCTCATAGCACGTGCCTTTCAGCCCTTCTACCAGCTTTATTGCCCTCCTCTGGATGCATTCAAGAACCATAAAATCCTCCTTAAATTATGGGTCCCAGAACTGTAGACAACATTGAAGGCGAGGCTGCACCAACGCCGAATAAAGCAAGATAATCCCCTCTGTTGACTGGCTGTGTTTGATGTACCCAGGATGTGGTTTGTCCTCTTGAGTGCCAGGGCACATTGCTGACTCCTACTGAGCCTGCTGCCAGCCAGAACCCCAGATCCCTTTCTGCAGGGCGCCTCTCCAGCCACTCCTCTCTCAATTTATACTCATGCCCAGCATTCCTCTGGGAATCAGAGAATCCGGCACTTGGGCTTGTCAAATTTCCTCCTATTAATCTTTAATTCCATACTGTTCCACATCTGGGGAATAAACATCCATCTCAGACTCCAAGGCATCTATTTCTGTTCTTTGCATTTCTTCTGCTCTCTACAGAAAGGTTTCTGTGGATGAGACCCTTCTGCAGACCATAGTTATTAGAAAACAAGGGGATACAGTGTCATCTATGGTTGTTCCCAACCTCCCTCATCACAAAAGTCACACAACTTTGGAAGCTTACCTTTGCAGGTAAGCAAGCTGGGAATAAACTGTGCCTGCTGAGCAAGATGAATACAGATGTGTAGCTCTGGATCTGAGGACCTTGCAAGGACAAGCAACAGCAATGATCATTGTGTAGACCTTGACTTGGATTGAGGAAGTGACTGTCCGAAGGCACTTTACCACGGGTTTGGACACATCTAGTCTGGGAGGGAAGAGTTCAGTCTGAGAACTCCTGGGTCTATTTGAAATCATGAATCATAGAATCATAGGCTGTTATGGGTTGGAAAGGACCTTAAGATCCCATCCTCTGCCATGGGCAGGGACACCTCACACTAGACCATGTCGCCCAAGGCTCTGTCCAACGTGCCAGGGATGGAGCATTTGCCACTTCTTTGGGCAATACTCAACACCTAGAAGCTGCTATTAATTAATGACAAACCAATTACATCATGTGGATGGATACTGCAACAACAGAGGTTTACACCAACTGTTGGGTCAGACTAACCATCCTCCATGGCTGTTTCCACCTCCTGCCCCAGAAATCCCATGGTTCAATGGCAGCATCATACCACATTTTACCCACACATCTTCAGTCTCTGCAAACATCCTCTTCTTCTGTCTTTTGTTGCAGGTTTCAACTGGAACAGATATTACATGTTGTTTAAAACTGATATTGCAGAGTACCTAAAACATTAAAGGTGCAGAGGGCCAGTCTCTGGCACTGAAGCTGACTAAGAAGGAATGGTCTACGACTCCTTCTTCTGCCAAGACAGACTGGTTGCATCCAAACTGCCTCCTGGGAATGGTTTTGTGTTAACTCCTCTGTCATCTCCAGGAATTGTCTGGGAGATCCCTGGGCCTAACCCAGGCTGGTGACAATAGGGATGACTACCCTCCAGTACCCAGAAGTGTCCACAGCCCTGGCATGATTTACTCACATCACTATAACCTCTGGGCCTGGAACTTGCTGGTTTATCCATGGAAGTTTAGAAAAGTAGTGAGTTGTTTATAAGTTCGGTTTCTATGATTTTGCAGAAAATACTTTCCTCATACTTTACCTACACTTCATTTCTGAGATGTATGTGGGTATATCCCACCTCCAGTGCTTGGTAAGCAGGATCCTAGTAGGTAGTATAATGGGTGGCATGGTGACTTGCTGTTGGGCTTGATTTGTCCCTAGATGGGCCTCAGAACACATACAAAAGTGTTAAAAGAGCATCACAAGGACAATATATTTTGGTGGAGGCCCAGGTAATGACTACATTTGAATTTCTTCTGGTAATCCAAGTGCCAGTAATACTCTGACTCTAATGGGTCCGATGTCACTGACAAAACTCCTACAAGCACTAATGTTTTTCCTCAACATCTTATTTAGCTCTATGAAGGAATGAGACTGAAGAGGTTTCTATAGTAGTTAGGCAAGATATCCTGGGGTAACTGTTGTGCCCTATGATTAACCCTCCATCAGAAGCTACTTGTGTGCTCTCCTGTAAAGCCTCAGTCCTTGCTAAATATATATCTATGTGAATGAAACATTTCTTGATTCTAAACATCTTTTCCTTCAACTGTTGCATTGTATATGTACATGCATAGATACAAACATACATACATATGCCCTTTCTGCCTGCCTCCAAGAGCTTTTGAACCAGAGAGTCATCCTGTCTGTGCAGAAGGCCACATGGTGACCTAAGTTCTCCTAGATGTTAAGGAAAGCCACAGACAGGACCAACCTCCAGACACAAACCTGCATGGTATTAAAGCTGCTCTGAGGTCTCCATGCAGCTTCTCTTCAGCTGACCCAGCCCAGATCTCTCAGCCGGGCTCCAGAGCAGAGCTGCTCCAGCCCTCACAGCAGCTCCGTGGCCTCCTCTGGACTCACTCAAACAGGTCCACATCCTTCTTATGCTGGGGCTCTCAGAAGTTGCCCTCAGACTGATAAAGTGGGGAATTTGAGGCAATTTTCCATTCACAATATGAATACTCCTGCTCTCTGAGATGAATACCTTTGGTTTGATGGGTATTTCTTTATGACAGGATTGTTCTCTCTCATTGTCTTTGTGTCAAATGTGAGGTCTTGGGATGCACTTCTGACATAGACACGCTTGTAGCTGACTTCAGACTCCTTGCTTCCCATGGACACTAGAAGGCATCATGTCAATAGATCTCCATGGCAAAGACAAATTCTTCTTTTCTCTATCGTCCTAGAGGAAGGATGAGGAGAAACAGGGTAGAGCTTCTGCATTTGAAGAGTACCTGGTAGCAGAGCATTATCTGCGAAACCAGCAAAGAAGGTAAATTAATTGTATGGGATTAGGAAGGGCAGGGAAACATCTGCCTTTGATAGTACATGGGTGTGAGAGCTCTTGTGCAATGCTCTGCTATTTTACCACAAGGCAGCTGGAGCCAGTCCAGAAGCAGTGACTGCACTTGAGCTCTAGGCTCTTGGCAAAAGATTGCCCTTCTCTGCCTCTATGGCATGCAAGAGAAAAAGCAGAAATGGTTGTTTTCTTGTTTGCTTCTAAATGTTCCCATTTAAACTTTGAACAGTCCAACCTTCCTTTATTTTTCTAAAGCTTGTTTCACATGGAGAGGAACAGAATAGGTCAGATGCATTCAGATTATCACATCTCAACTATTTGAAACTTTAGCCACACCTTCCTCAGTTTTTAATTACAACAGTTGAATAGATGTCAAAAAATACCACCTAGTTTCTGCCTGAGTGTCAGTATTTCTCTTCATCAGGAAGTATAGTGACAGGACAAGAGGTTGATGGGTTCAAACTTAAGCAGGGGAAGTTAAGGTTGGATATAAAGAAGTTGTTCTTCCCTGTGAGGGTGCTGAGGTGCTGGCACAGGGTGCCCAGAGAAGTGGCGAATGCACCATTCCTGGCAGTGTTCAAGGCCAGGTTGGACACAGGGGCTTGGAGCAACCTGCTCTAGTGGAAGGTGTCCCTGCCTGTGGCAGGGGCTTGGAACTGGATGATCTTAAGGTCCTTTCCAATCCATTCTGTGATTCTATGATTCTATTCTGGGGACGATGAAGGCCTTTCTGTTCACTACAGGAACATTGGATGCTACAGACAGAGATAACATCATTTTCTCTTGAATTTGGTTGTGAGAGCAGACAAGCATGTTACCCTTTCTACATGGCAAAAAGCAAGTTTAAAGGAATGCAACCAAATGCAGATGCAGAGCAAAAGACACAACTAGTTTTGACAGAAGGCACCTGCGTGTGTGGCAGCCACCTAGGAATACAGGTGGGTCCCTGCAAATAACTCAGTGTGTAGTGACACCTGATGAAAACAAGTCCCCTCCTTGCCCATCACTCCACTTTCACTCACCTGCCTTGGATGAAGTCCTCATTCCACAAATTCCCTTAAGGCAAGACTGAATCTTTAATGAAAATAACAAGAGAGGAAGGAGCAAAATGTTTTCCTTTCCTGGCTCAGCCCCATATTTATTGTCTCTGTTGCAGGGGAGGTGCATGAAGGCAGTCAAACTACCCCAGCCATGGAGGGCCACCAGCAGAAAAGGATCCAGGGCTTGGTCATGGTGTCTTTAAATGATTCATGTGGGGAAGCCCAGGTGAACACGTGCCTATGAAGGGAATATTTCAGTGTGGATGGCTGGGATATACAAACTGTGCTACAGACACATAGCAAGAGGTGTTTGAATGAGCTGGTGACTTTATAAGGTGATGCCACCATAAATATGGGCTTGTGGATGAGAAAACAGAGAAGCCGTACCAGTGGGAAATCAGGGTTGAGACAGGATCCATGGATAGAGAGCATCAACAGAGTAGTCATGGGTGCAGCATCTGGTTTGCAAAGACTCCTGTGATTTAGTTTAGAAAGGCATTAATAGACCTCAAGGTAAGGCCAGAAATGAGCAAGGAAGGGAGCTTTCTGGCCCGCAGAGCTGTCAAGTGGAAGGATTGGAGTGGAATTAGTCAAGATAGCATGGGATGTACTTCATCAGCCTTGTCCAGTCAGCCTTGTCCTGGGTGAATACAGTTACTTAAGGGATGTTCTGCAATCAAAGGGCAGGTCTTTCAAGTGTTTTTACTGACTGTCCAGTGGCTTAACAGCTGGAAAAGCAGAGATAACTCTGGTCTGTTTGGACAACAAAAAGCCTCATTGCACAACAACATGTGCATTTGCAGCGCAGGAATGTGGCAGTGCAGGGTGGGTTAGTAGTGGGTAATCCTTCCCCAGGTATGTTACACTGGCTGACTCTATTTGAGCTTATTTTTAGCCTAATCTCTCCCCTGACCCCAATAAAGTCACAATCTGAGCATCTTTGGATGTCTTGGACCTGATAACATCTGTACAAGTCAGAGGTATGGAGATGCTGTATAACTTGCCCCAAGCTGCAAATGGAATGTGGAGCACAGCAAGGAATTGCTGGTCCTTAAATGCCAGCTCATCCAGCCTCTCTGCCCCAGAGACTTTCTCCACTGTGATCAAGTGCTTTTAACCAGCCACTGTGAATTGGGTTGAATTCAAGGGATCTTGGTGATATTTTTCAGGCCAGGTACAGGCACTGGGTCTAATACCTACTGGACAATAGGAAACACTATATGCCTTAATCCTTACCCACAGAGATAATTCATACTGCCTGTATTCATTACACTAGATGCTAATACTACCTGCACAAAATACAGCATCATAACAATAAGATAATCAACACTGTTCTTTAAGGGGGCTACAGCACCTCCCATATGGAGACAGGCTGAGAACATTGGGGCTGTTCAGCCTGGAGAAGAGGAGCTGCTGGAGACCTCAGAGCAGCTTCCAGGGTCTGAAGGGGGCTACAAGGTTGCTGGAGAGGGACCTTCATCAGGGACTGGAGTGATAGGACAAGGGGTGATGGGTTCAAACTGAAACAGGGGAAGTTCAGGTTAGATCTAAGGAAGAAGTTCTTTACTGTGAGGATGCTGAGGTGCTGGTACAGGGTGCCCAGAGAAGTGGTGAATGCTCCATCCCCGGCAGTGTTCAAGGCCAGGTAGGACAGTGCCTTGGTCTGCATGGTCTAGAGTGAGGTGTCTCTGCCCATGGCAGGGGCTTGAAACTGAATGATCTTAAGCTCCTTTCCGACCCAAACTATTCTATCATTCTATGATTCTACAGCTCTGAACCTATGTCTATAATGTTTCCTACCATAAAATTCATACTAAAGCAGTTACTCCAGATCAGAGTTGCTTTACTTTTCCCATCTATAAGAGGTAACCTCACTGGAGAACCATATGTTTACACTGAGTCCTCAATGCAACTGCAGCCTTTGGAGAAGTGCAGTTGCTGCCCTTAAGAAAAAGAAACCACCCACTTTATTGTCCTGCTATTTAGTATTTAAATAAACAAGCTTCAGTTTGATCCTGGAGGAACAGGAGTCTCTTGCATAAATGATAGATTGAGTTGTTTAAAGAGCCTGTCATCAATTTTAGGCCTTTTGATAAGGGTGGAAAAGATAAAAGAACTGATAGATGATCTTAAGATCCTTTCCAACCCTAACTATTCTATGATTCTATGATTGACCAGCAATGTCAAGAAGCAACTTGTTTGGGCAGAAAACCCCAGCCTTGTTCTTTCAAGAAACGATGTGCTTGTGTGTCACCCAGCAAACAGCTCGTGGACCTTTACCTCAGTACCCTGAGAGTAAATCAACCTTCAGCTTTAGGTAGTGGTGTGATGCCAGATCAGCTGTACCAACAGAGCATGCTGCTGACAGAGGGTGCAGATAACAGCAGGAGGGAACAAGCCCTGTTTGTGTTTGTTAGGGGTTTACAAGGCAGGAGGGGAGGCCAGCCTTCATATCAACGTGAAGTTGCAGCACTTGGGAAAACAGTCCTCTTCCTGGTCCTGCCCTGGCCCAGCCCAGGCACTGACCGTCAGGTGAGTCATTCCTCCTCCTCCTCCTCCTAACCCTTCCCAGAACTGAGAGGGTTGTTTTTGAGGCTGGCTGTTGGTGACCTGGATGGAGAGTGCAGTTACGTGCTATTGCCAGTTCCACAACAGGTACCCATCAAGGAGTGGTGAGTTCCACAGGTTAGCGCCGTGTCCATAGGGGCTTCCTACCCTTCTTTGCTGAGTCTATCCCACTCGTGGCTTCTCCCAGTTGCACCTTTTATAAACTGTCTACTCCTCCCCACCTCCAGCACTGCATACAAAACCTCCAGATATATCCACAGAGAGGACATATCTCCAGAGAAATCCAGAGGAAAATCACTCAGCGGTCGATCCTGGACTCCTTCCAGAATATGTACAAAGAAACTGGGAGGAAGAATCATCCCTTCAGCCTGTAAGAGTTTAGACATCAGGTCTCAACCATGACCATGGGAAAGTCCCCCCTTGGCTCCAGCAAGAAGCTCCTAAACACTGTGCTCCAGCAAGTAGACATCATTGCCACATGGGACCAATATAACGGCATAGGCAAAGAGCCCCCATTCATGCTAAAGACTTTCAACACCTCCTATTTTCAGCAGAAAGGGCCACTGTAGCCAAATAGCTTGGTGGGAAAGGCCACTGGATGTGGACATGTCTGACTGCCTTGGGAATTGTTTCAGAAAGTGGACACAGGGCAGTAGTGTGTCAAAGACCTTCTTATAGTGCAGGAAGATGATCCTCTGGACTAAAGAGATCATGGAGCTGGTCAGCCATGCAGAACACAGCCTGGCTGGGAGATGTACAGCTGGATGAGCTCCCTTTTCAGTGGCTAAGACTCAGGAGATTGGCAAAAGCCACATTAAATCACTCCACATGTCCCATATCCTCCTTCTGCCAATAACCAGACTCGACTCATATGAGGAAGGTGGTTCATTCCAGACTTTTCTTTGGGAAAACCCCTTCCCTGCTTCCTACAATTTAGCAGCTTGTTAATGCTTCGCATCCCAAGGATTTATGTGCTATTCTCTTTCACAATAACAGACAGTGCCAGTATCTCCTGACATCCCATTGATGTAATCCAAAATGTGATGCTGGCCCCTGTCCCATGCCTATGGGTCCCCGGGATGACACTCCAGTTCAAATAGTTCTTAGAGTACAAGAGAGGAAAATAGGGCTTCTGGCCAACCACCCTCCTCTTCTAGTCCTCCACCCACTGCTGTCCTGACTTCACAGCTCCTTGACTTCATGGGTCTTGTCTCTCCCAGGCCCATCTATAGACTCTGATGACACAAGCCCTGTCTTTTGTTGTGTATTATGGGGAAGCACATGTGACACAGTGGCCTTCTCCAGAAGGTTTTCTACCTTGTTTTTCAGATCTCTTCACATGCGTGGTGCTTGGGCTCAAGCTGGGCTTAAACCATGACATGCCTTTGCCAAACACTGCACATGATCTCCCAATGCAAGGGGGGAGCACCCAAGTTTACATCCATAAAATAAACAATGTGGAGAAGGCAAACTGTAATTTAGAAGCTATAAGTATATAGAGGGGCTATAACTGTACAGGAAAGATGTTAAAACTGCCTTGCACACAGACACCTCATTGGTACCAGCATCTGAGAGGGCTTGAAATGGTTTTCCACATATTTGAAGCTTGCATGGTTGCCACATTTATTATAGCAGTAAAAGTGGGCAAAACACAATGATATCAGTGCCAGAGGTTGCACTAAGTCCCTCCTTCATCAGATGTGAACCACATCTATATGTCACAAGTAGAGAAAGCCACTCTGGCTTCAGCAGGGAATCCCAGGAAGGCAGAAAGATCAGTGTGTGAAGAAGGGAAATTCCTATTAAAAGGAAGAGAATAAAGGACTCTGTGGGTATTCTCATGATCCCAACAAATCTTTAGGAAACACCAGTCTCATCCTACCCTTCAGCACTCATAAACCTGCCCTGAGAGCAGCTCAGAAGGAGTCAGCCCCATGTCTTTCCCTAATTCCCCTTCTCTCGTTTTCCTTCATCTTGTCCCCACTTTTGACTCCTCCTCATCTCTCATCTGGGGTGGAATTGTGTGTGCCCATAAGTGTGTGTGCCCATAGGCGTGTGCTCACCTCCATGATTCAGAACCTCCAGGAACCCAGAGAGGAAAATGCAAGCCCTGATCTTTACTTTCTCCACTCTCCCATGTCTGAGAGACAACCCCACAGAACCTTTGAGATTAACACCTCTTCAGCTGGTGACAGAACCTAGGCAGTGGCATAGGGAATGAATCAAGGAGGAATCTGGAGAAGAAAGCTTAGCACCTTCCCTTTAGAGACAGAGACCTTCAAGGGATGCCACTTAAGGCCAGTATGGAGAATGGAAATCTCAGAATTAGAACTGGTTGACCAGAACACCATGGGGACACACTTTACATCCCACTCCAGTGGTTATTGCCCACCATGGTGCTCTGGATGTGATACCCACCATCCCAAGGACACTAGAGCTGTGGGAAGGTGACTGAATGGCTGTATGCACATGTAGCAGGGAGGCGAGCACTGCTTTTGTCTTGTATGGTAGATAACAAAGCACAGGGTCCCCAGGCCTCTAGGTTCTAAGTTCTCCATCAGGTGTGATTGGTCTTCACAGCTTTTCTTAGGGTATATGCCCTCCAGAGGTTGTCGTAAGCCAGAGCCCCTCAAGCTTTGGAGGTACAGTTGTTGCCTCTGCTCTGCTCTGCCATGGCACCTCTGAGCACATCATCACTACACACCAGTGATGAGGACTGAACACTGGCCAGACATGAAGCACCCCCACTGCAGTCACTGCTGGGTGCAGAACTACACAACTAAGTGATAAACAGGTAACGCAGTCACACTTGATTCAGGAATAAGTATATTTTAGGTGTTACACAGGTAGCATGCACACTTATTGTCTTAGCTGGTAGCACTACAGCAATACAATTATAGGTATTAAGAAGCTATCATATGGCAAAGATCTGCCATCAGCTCCAAGGGTTCTGTGTGCTCAATGCACCGCATTGCTCCTGCTTACAATTCCTGACGTAGGAGGGGTTGCTCCAAGACTTCCTGTGGTCATGGAAGTCCTCTGCTGTTCAGGAAGATCCAGAGCACGCTGGCTGCCATCCCTGCTGCCATCCCATAGCTGCTCCTCACGCTGCCCGCTGCGTTGACATTGCAGAGGTCGCTGCTGCAGCAGGAGATATTCCTGTTGCCTACACTGAAGTCCTGATAGAGCGGATCACAGGACGAGTCACAGCCCTTGCTGATGATGCTGAAGAGCCCTATGACCCCTGGAAGGAAAGCAGGACTATTACTACAGGGATTCAAAGCCAGCCAAGCCATGTCTTATGGAACTGAATAATGAGATGCTGTTCCTCTCTGAGCTCAGTTCTTGGGGAAAAATAGAGTGTTTCTAACCAGCTGCATGTTTTATTGTAGCAGGTTGTGGTTCTGGGTTGTCACTTCGTCAGCAGCAAAGGAAGGGTTTCAAACCCCAAGTGTTCGCTTAAGGCAATGCATTCCACTGCACAGTTCTCAGGGGGTTCTAATCCAGCACCAGTCATTAACACCTTTGTTGGGGAGTCTAAGCTACTAATGGATAAGGAACAAGCATGTGGGGTAGTCATCGCTCATATCCTGTACATCTTTGCTGCATGGAGCCTTTCAACACCCATGGAAGTTATGGAAAGTTTCCTATGGAGACAGGAGCTGGGCTTGTTCAGCCTGGAGAAGAGAAGGCTCCAGGGAGACCTTAGAGCAGCTCCAGTGCCTAAAGGGGCTCCAGGAAACCTGGAGAGGGGCTTTGGACAAGGGCCTGTAGGGACAGGACAAGGGGAATGGCTTGAACCTGCCAGAGGGGAGATTGAGATGAGCTCTGGGGCAGAGGCTGTTCCCTGGGAGGGTGCTGAGGTGCTGGCACAGGGTGCCCAGAGAAGCTGTGGCTGCCCCATCCCTGGCAGTGTTCAAGGCCAGGTTGGACACAGGGGCTTGGAGCAACCTGCTCTAGTGGAAGGTGTCGCTGCCTGTGGCAGGGGTTGGAGCTGGATGAGCTTTAAGATCCCTTCAACCCAAACCATTCTATGATTCTATGGAACACGGCTGTCTCCATTTCACAGATGACAAAGTTATTGCTTGATTTGTTTCTGAGAGGCACAGCCCAGTTTTCTGTGGCTGGTTACCAGCAGGTTACAGTCTTCATGAGATCTCCTGATCCTGCACAACCTACTCAGGGCACCAAGTCTTTCACATATGCAAATCCAGTGTATAGCACCAGTGGGTTCTACAACGTGTTGGCACTTCTGCATGTGAAGTGCATGGCCATGGGTTTGCACATTCCCAACAAGGACAATGCCTCCGGGAGGCACTACGTTTACTGCCTCGCAGAGATGAGTTTGAACATGCCACTGATGGGTCTTCTGCCCCAGGTCTAAGAGCAACTGAGCTGTCACCACAGATCTGGCCCAAATCTAGAATGGGAGAATTAAATCATAATCTGTGAAAGGAGTTTACCCAGAGACACACAGATGGCTGCATTCAGAGCTGGCTGTCCATGGGCCTGGGTGAAAAGCTCTCCTTTTCATTGAACTCACCTAAAGTCAGCTCTGTCATTGAATGCTCCTCCTATCTTCATGACTACATTTCACCTGACTCAGCCCCTCACACTTGAATTCATGTTCCAAACTTTTCAAAGCCATAAACTGATCTAATGCCATTATAATAATATAATTTTTGATATTGAGGATAGAAATAAACCCAGTTTTGGACAGGTGAGGGTCATTGGTAGGTGTTTGCAATGTCAAGTGCAGATGCACCCTCTTGAGGTTCATTCCAGGCACTGACATTGTAGTGGCCATACTGCTCTATCTATAGATAATGCTCATAGCATTGTCTATTGGCAATTTAAGGAATTTAAGGAGTACAGCATGCACAAGCTAATATGACTCTGTAATCACACTCTCATAGCCATTGTGGGGAGAGGATTTGGTGATGGTCAGGACTAAGTCACCAGCTGTCACCAACTGATAAACGTCTTTCTTCTATCATTTCTCCTTAACATGAAAGTAATCTGAAAGCTTTTTTATTACCTTTTTCTCCCCAAATGGCTTTTTCTCTCCCTCCTACACACTGAGCTTTGCTGGCCATCACCAACTAGTGTATCTAGACTAGGTGAGCCTGCCTTGAACACCTGAGGCTGGCATCATGCTTGGCTCCAACATGACAACTAAGATATTGCCCACCCCTCCTTTGCCTTACTGATCACATCCGTCTTGCATGCTTCATTCTCCTTGCAGTCCATTTTCGTCTGACATTTGGAGTTACTGAGCTGTGATGTGCAGCTGTAACATGTCAAACAAGAACCTGAAAGAGACCAAGAGGGGTTATAAGACAAATCTGCCTGAAGTTCTCCAGTGAACTCAGCTTCGCACTTGCACTGGGAAACAGGACCATTCCCATGGGTCCTCAAAGGAACATAACACCTCTGTTATTGGGAAAACAATGTTTTGTTCCATTTTCAGTGGAGAATAATACACTTGTTTGAGCTATGAGTCAAAATTTGCAAGAACTGAAGATGTTTCAGGTGTAGTCAGTGCAGTGAGGGCGCAAAAAGATGCTGGATAACTGCTCTCATTGACTGGCATTATCAGTCAACAGGAGGTGCTTCCCACATGCTTCTCTCTCCACATTTGGGATGCCTAACTCAGTTCCTGTCTGGAACAGGGTTTTTGTGATATTCCCACCTCCTGAGCTGGGATGAAGGGATGAATTCCCCAGAAGGGCAGGTTGATATTATTTGTCTGCCTCTATAGTCATCAGTGTTTTACCAGGTGGGCTTGTGAACCTCAGCTGAGGCATTGCCATGGCTGGATGAAAGAGGAAAAGCCCAGAGGGAAGAGAGGGTGAGAAGCAGACAAATACTCTCCATCACTCCCTCTTAGAAAGCAAAGTTCAAACATGTCTTTCATGTACCTATGAAACCAGCTCACCACATGTTTCCACCCTCTCATGGACATGCCACACTATGGGGGATGCAGGTCAGTCCTGTTAACATCTGCGATGCTGTTATGTACATCAAGCAAAGGCAGGATAAGCATTACAAGTGTATAGCCCTAGTGACAAATAGTCCCCAGAGGAGTGAAAGCATGGTGCAATTACCTGTTCCTATTACCTACCCATGCCCCAGGGCATCATTGGAGCCTTGCAATTGTCAGAGTTAATGTATATAATGTATAATATAATGTATATATAATATATATATGTGCTTTAACCCCATGACCACCAGGCTTGTATCACGAATCTCTTAAGTCAATACCCTAATGGCTAAAACACTCTATTAGGGCATAGAAAAGCCCTATTTAAAAACCAGTGTTATTCAGAGAAGAAGCAAGAACTGATTTGCAGCACTTGCTCTCCCTCTGTTCAAGCCTTTCTGGTACAAATGACTAGTGCAGCCATAGAGGCAAGGAACCAAAACCCAGTTTATCTGTAATGCTGCACTTTGCCCTCACATTTATGTGACTTAATGCAATAAAAGCCAAGTTTCAGAGCACTCTAACAGAAGCTGGAAAAGGAGAAGGTCTGGCAGGACCTTACAAGACCCTTTTCAGCCTATTTCTTACGCATCCTCTGCTGACTGAGAACCATTTCTGCTCTGATCTGCTTCTCTTGTAATAGGGAAAGTAAGACTGGTTTAAAACCACTTTTTTCCCAGTGAGGCTAGAATAACCTGACACGGTCAAATCCTACCCCTCCAGTTAATAAACCAACACACTCTGGCATTCTCCCCTCTTCTGTCCCACTAAGATTCTGACAATCTGTGCAGTTTCAGACGCCAATTTTGAAACCAAGAGTCAAAAAACAAGTTGGAACAAACTTACCTTTGCAGAACTGTTGCAGGTTATTTAATAGCCTGGGAAGAAGAAAAAGAATCCTCCCACCCCACTTAATGCCCCCTATATGGGCTGGCTTAAATAGTTTTGATTTCAGTTACATTCAGGACTGTATAGGATTTATCTTTCCTGGAAGCTGCATTAGGATCACACCATCAGCAGGGTGGGACTATACATTTTTGTCTTGCAACACCCAGGTTATCCCATCAGAAAAGCAAATGTCTTCTTAGGACGACTGCATCACCATTTCTTCCCTCACTGCCAAATCCCATCACAGGTCTTTTCTCCTCCTTGCTGGAGGGGACAGGGGGCAGACTATCCATGCTGTCTTACCTGAGTCCAAGCACAGGACTGCTCCCAGCAGGAGGACAAGGCAAGCCTTCATTTTGGAATAGCCTCTTTGGTGTTGAATACGGGTTGTTTCCTTGAGGGGCAGTTTATATACTGTGGGAGGCAGCAATCGGGCATGCCCAGAAGGTTACCCTCTGTGAAGGCACCTGAATGAGGCTGCTCCTGGACCAAGGGAGGGGTTGGTTTGTGGTGGTGGTATTTGATTAGGTGCCTCTCCTATCTGACTACAACTTGCAGAGCTAAGAGGAACTCCTTTCCTCCTACCCTTGGGCGAAGTGTTCACATGGGTGTTAAAAACCACCCCAAATTCTTTCAAACAAGGCTGACCTTATGCATTTCTCCAGAGCTGCACACTGTGAACAAGCCTCTCCACCCCCATTGCTACCCTGAGTGGAGCTATTGTGTTCAAATCAAGGACAAAATGTTCTTTTAATAAACACTTCCAGCCCTTTATCTGCATGTGTGAGTGTCTCTGTGACACTCCCGGCATGTGGTAGCAAGGTATGTGGGCACATTGCAGTGCGCTGGCCTCTTCCAGGTGTTGATGTGCTCATTTCCACTTACTTGTATGTATTGTGTGTAGTCTATTTAAAGACAATGGACAATTAGATTCTTTCTGTATGCTGAAATCAAAGGGGGTCTTTGATGCCTTTGTTTGGTGTTTTTCTCTGCCCCATCCACGCTGTGGCATGCTTCTCTTTGCCAGTCTGTCTAGTACAGGCTAGGTATGTTTTTGACACTTGAACTCCTATCTGCATGTAGTGCAAACAATTCAGGCTTGTCAAAGAAATATCACTTCTCATCAGGGATGAGAGCCATCTCAGCCACATTCCACACTGAAGTGCAAATGTTTGCTTTTGTGGGTTGATTAGAGACCTTTCCCATCCCTCGCATCCTTTGCCTACTTCTCAAAAACCAATTCAGTTTACTGTGGTTTCTCACTTGATTTAGGGCTTTTCTAAAATCTCAGGAAGTTGGTGCTTTGCAGCAACAGCCTTCGAGGACTTGCTGTCATGCAGCTTAGCTCATAGGACACCAGGCACGTCTTCAAATTGAAAGGAAGTTGCTCTGGCATAGAATGGTTTGGGTTGGAAAGGACCTTAAGATCACCTAGTTCCAACCCCAGCCATGGGCAGGGACACCTCACACTAGACCATGTCACCCAAGGCTCTGTCCAACCTGGCCTTGAACACTGCCAGGGATGGAGCATTTACCACTTCTCTGGGCACCCTGTGCCAGCGCCCCAGCACCCTCACAGTAAAGAACTTCTTCTTTATATCTAACCTGAACTTCCCCTGTTACAGTCTGAACCCATCACCCCTTGTCCCTGAGGAAGGCCCCTCCCCAGCATCCTTGGAGCCCCCTCTCAGACCCTGGAAGCTGCTCTGAGGTCTCCAGCAGCTTCTCTTCTCCAGGCTCAACAGCCCCAATGTTCTCAGCCTGTCTCCATACAGGAGCTGCTCCAGTCCCTGCTCCTCCTCGTGGCCTCCTCTGGACTTGCTCCAACAGCTTCATATCCTGATGTTGAGGACACCAGAACTGCACCCAGTGCTCCAAGTGTAATATGTTCTCAGACTCTGATGTTCCTTATTTAGAGATATTTAGGGGTATTTTTCTTTTTTAATGCTTTATAAGTTCCCTTGTGGGGTTTGGTTCCTTGTGTTACAGGAAGAAAAGGTTCAAGGGGAAAGCATAACCTTGTCACTCAGGACTTGAATTAAACATTTCTTCCTTCCAACAACTTGAAGGAAGAAGTAAGCAATAGGGAATTGCTCTTTTTCATCCTCAGCAGCCTGACTGCCTGCAAGACAAACTCTACTAGTACTGTTATTTATTCTTATTCTTTCTCTGACAGCATCTTGGCTGCCAGCAAAGACCAGGACTCTCGGTGCCATGAAAGAGAAGCACACAGCTAAAAGCCTGTCCATGCCCCACTCCTGCTTGCCTGCAGCCCGAGGCTGTGTGAGAAGCCAGTGGTTCCTGTATCCTTCCATCAGTTGTTGCTTCTCGCTGCCTTTCCGAACACTTGTGTGCAGTTCCTGCTCGACTCCTGAAGATGGCAAACGTGCCCCGTCATAAGGATCACACATACATTAACATACAGTTGTCCGTAGGGTTGTGTGTGCGTGGTACCCTGATGTTATAGCCCCCCCAGTTCATCTATCTGCATCAAAACCCCCATCTATTTCCCCTGGGAATCTAAGGCTTTCTACAGATCGCTCTTTCCTTTAAATACCACTTTATGCCATGACTGCAGATCCCTGATAGATGTGGGTCTGGAGCTTTCTTTTGAAGAGGAAGGGAATGAAGACTTGATTATTTGCTCTGTCCTGGTTCACCTGCCTGGTGTCAGGCTGGGGAAGTGGTGGTGGGTGATGGTAAAGAGTATGCTGTCAGGAATTGCATTGAAGGGATGCATAACAGTGGTAGGCATGAGCTGGCAATTTGAGGACAAGAAGAGCAATAGATGAAACAGTTCCTGGGAAATCTGGGCAGAGATAATCTCTAAAGGCAAAAGAAAGTTGCTCCAATTTCCTGGGCCCTGGCAACCCAGGTTGCCTCTTCAGGAAGCCTGCAAGATGACAGAGATAATGTATGAAGACCTCAGTTGCAGAGTGCCTTTTTTGTGGGGGTGTCTTTTATGAGCAAAGAGAATAAAAACCCAATCCAGGCCCCAGCAAAGAGGAAAATAAGATAAAGTTCCACAGACTAATCCAAGCTCCTGCATGAATTGTAGTCCTTAAAAGAGCCGGATCATCAGGGAATCCTTTAGAGTCTACAGCCTCCAACCTCAGAGGTGTGACATCTTGTTGCATACCTTCATTCAAGCAAGTATTAAGTGCAAGAACAAGAGGAGATGCTATCGAAGGTTGCTCGGCTCTGGGGAAGGTCACTGCGTTGCTCAGCAGCAGTGTGGCTTCTAGCTCCTTTTCAAGATGCTCTGAAGTACATTTGTGGAGGTTGCAGTGGGCTTCAGAGGGAATCTTAGTGACTTTTCCACTCCGGAATGTGGTATGTGTGCAGCTGGGACTGTCTGCAGTGATGCCTGCTAATGTACTCAGGCTGTGGGGATGTGGGATGTATGATCGGGGATTTAGAGGCATTGAAACGGGTATTTCCATTGGCTGCACAGATGTGTCCCTGGGAGGGCAAGCACCATCGAACTGTCCCAAGTGAGAGCGGTGGGGAAGGAATGAGTCGGAGTCACTAGGTGGCAGTAAGGCAAATCGCATTCCAGACTTGTCTGTGGGGAGGGAAGCATGGATCCTAAATGAGGCAGGTGATTGGATAGACAGGAAGACAGATGGATAGATAAGGAGAGAGAAAGATTTAAAGAGGCGTAGATATACAGATGTCCGCAGAGATGGATGGCTGGAGAGCAGTCAGGAGGAGCTGGAGCAGCTGGTTCTGTGCACCCTGCTCTAACCTTGCACTTGATTACAGGCAGGCTTTGCTCTGCTTGGGACAAAAGGCCACAGTATGTCCCCTATTTCAGCCTAAAGTATTTCTCACCAAGCTTCCAGCTGTTTTCCACTCTCCTGTACACATTCCTTGGGATGAACAGGCATGATGCTGACCAGGCAGCAGAAAGCGTTGTTCCTGCTGCTCGGAGGCTGCCCTTGACTGCCAGTAGAGGAAAGTTCCAGTTGCTGGATCTGTAGATGGTTAACGCTGTTTCATGTCATGGTCTAAGCTCACTATACAAGGATTTAAACCTAGGTTTACTGTCCAAGTAAGCTTCAGAACACATGGAGGCAAGGTTAGGCTGCCTGAGACATCTTCCAGAGTCCAGCAGTGGTGACTGAAGAAGTCATTAGGAGAAGAACATTGAGCAAAGACAGAAAGGGCTCAATGTCACTGGGCTGCTGAGGGACCTTTGGCATGTGCCTTCCCGTCTTTGTACCTCTTCTTCCTCTAACAGCAAATAGTGCTTATGACTCCTGCATCACAAGGGAAGCGTTCTGAGATCTGTGGGTGCAACCAAGTACAACCAGTGAGCATCATAAAGGTTTCATAAGCCAGGAGCCCATTTGACCTTGAGTATTTCTACAAGGGTCCAGGCAGAGACCGAAACATCCCGCTATTCCCATTTGGGATTTCAGAAGCTAACCTGACCAGCCTTGGAGAGGAACTTCACCTTCACATCACGCACGTTGTTGCTGAAAGCCATGAAAACCATGCATTGCTGGAAATTAATCCCACCATGGTGCTTATCTTGTCTGAGGAGCGAATAGAGATGGGAAAGATTCTGAGGGCTGTAGTGGTATTGGAGCTCCCCATACGGTGGTGCTGTTGTTACGCTGCTGGTCCGAAGACCTCTTGGTGTGTGGGAGCGGCCCAGACAGTTTGTTTAAAATCTCAGCAACTTTCAGAGCATCAAAAATGCATTTGACATTCTTCTTTTTTTTTTTTTTTTTTGTGTGTGTGTGTTATTTTGCTAATTGCTGAGCTCTTTTGGTTGTAAAAGACTCGGGGGGTGGGATCCCTGCCAGCTTCTGCTGGTGATGCCTCGCGCATCTCCGAGTTGTTTGCAGGAAGAAAGGAGTGCATTTTCCTATGCCCACGCTACGGAGACGGGGTGAAGTGTGGGGAGAGTAGCCTGTGCTCTGATCACAAAGGAACTCTGTGCTCTCTCTGCCCTCACAAAACACTTTCTTACCCCCTCGCATACCAAGCGTTGCAGTTTCCTGCAGCAGATGTCGCTGAAGGTAGTTTGAAATGCAGGCAGAAAACATGATTTCCTGGGATCACACAATAGAGCAACATAGAATCATAGAATGGTTTGGGTTGGAAAGGACCTTAAGATCATGCAGTTCCACCCCCCTGCCATGGGCAGGGAGGCCTCACCCCAGACCATGTTACACAAGACTCTGTCCAACCTGGCCTTGAACACTGCCAGGGATGGAGCATTTACCACTTCTCTGGGCACCCTGTGCCAGCGCCTCAGCACCCTCACAGTAAAGAACTTCTTCCTTCTACCCAACTTGAACTTGCCCTGTTTCAGTTTGAACCCATCACCCCTTGTCCTATCACTCCAGTCCCTGATGAAGAGTCCCCCTCCAGCACCCCTGTATCCCCCTTCAGACACCAGAAGCTGCTCTGAGGTCTCCACGCAGCTTCTCTTCTTCCAAAGGTCACCAACCCTTCTTTTTTGTCCTTCTTGTCCTCATTTTAAGGCCAGTAGTCACGAGTGGTACTGCTTTAACCCCACTTTAACACAGCTTTGGGAAGAGACTTTGGCACAGGAGCTCAGCTCATGGTCTTACATATGGGGGAAATTAGTTTCTTGAGGGAACCTGTTTGTCAGGACTCTTTTGTGACTTGGTTGTGAATCTGTTGACAAAGAAACCTTCTGCAGAAATAATAAAGCTATTTGAAGTCCAGGATGGATTTTGCAATCAAACCCAGGTGGAGAGCACAAGATCAATCTGGAACAGCCAGTTTCTGCTGGTAAGGACACACAATTAAGATGCAGGAGATACAGTATCCGTCCTTTAAAGTCCTGTTTCCTTTTGATTGAGCAGATGCTTTAGCCACAGATGCTGGAATTCAGATTGCACTTGTCCTTTTCCTTCTTCTTTGAACCATTCCACTTCGTGTTAACTAATTCTAAACTAATTGGGCCAGAGAGATGCAGTGGTGAAGTGATTTGATTTTGATGAATTGGCAAATTCTCACAGAAAACTGTTTCATTAAAACAGTGTGGGTTTTTTTTTTCCTGGCTGCTTTATCAACTGCTCCAATGCTTAGGACAGCAGAAGATGAGTGCTACAAACCGGGAGAGATAATGGGAATTCTGATTAATATCTGTTGTTTCCTTCCGTTTTAACTGTTTAGCTGGAAAATTGAGTTGGAAAATCAACTCACAGTTTCTTGGAGTCGTTAGGAAAAGAGAGGTGGTTTTTGTTCTATATGGATGGCTTTACAGAGAGGGCTTTTTTCTGGCTTTATATGGTATATAAGTACTGGTTAGGAAGCTCTTTGGCAAGCAGCAAGAGGGGAATGAAATTGTTTCTACCTCCAAGCATTGCCCTTGTATCGTAACAATATCTAAGTAGCAAAAGTAATCAATACAGATCTGAAACAAAAGTTCATTACTTCATAGTTTCCTTGCTGTATCCTCAAACTTTCCTTTGGTGTAGCCTCAGATTACCAGTTTTTATCTGCCTGCGCCACGCTCTGACTCAGTGGTTCTCTGAGCTTCTTCCCACATCAGCCACTACCGATGAGCTCATCTGATTCAACTGGGTTGTTTTATCTGTCCAAACCACCCAGACCACTCTCTATGCTCAGGGAGATGTGGTCAGGAGAGCTTGGGGTGTTGTCCAGGTACAAGGATGCTGGAGAGGGACTATTTATGAGGGACTGTCGCGATAGGACAAGGGGTGATGGGTTTAAACTGAAACAGGGCAAGTTCAGGTTGGATATAAGGAAGAAGTTCTTTACTGTGAGGGTGCTGAGGCGCTGGCACAGGGTGCCCAGAGAAGTGGTAAATGTTCCATCCCTGGCAGTGTTCAAGGCCAGGTTGGACAGAACCTTGGGTGACATGGTCTAGTGTGTGGTGTCCCTGCCCATGGCAGCGGGTTGGAACTGGGTCATCTTAAGGTCCTTTTCAACCCAAACCATTCTATGATTGCCATAAAGCTGACACCTGAATTTGGTCAGACAAATTGTCTCCCCACCCCAGCTCCATTTGTTGGCTAAATTTCTACTGACTTCAGTCAGAGCTTGGATACTCAGCCCTGAATTTGCCACGAGCTATGGTCATGTTTTGTCAGATTCTCAACAATAAAGGGATGAAAAAGGAACAGTTTCATATGGTGTGACTCAAACCTGTTCCCAGCAGTTACACTTTGGGTTTTGCCACTGGAATGAAATAGTCCTTCACACATCCCCAGGCAGGAATCGGAGATCCCTTCCCCTGCTTGACCTTTACAAATCACACATCCTGCTTCTCCATAACCTTTTCAGAGCATAGATTTTTTTGTAATCAATACCACAGCCCAGTACTAAGCACATGGCTTAATAACTTCCTTCTCAGTATCTTCAGCAAAAACTGTGATGCCAAAGGAGAGAGACAGGAATGTGCCTGGGATTAAAACAGATCCGATACTATCCACAGCCTGGGCACAGCCAAAGGAGTTCCATGCTCAGGGTATGGATTATGCGACTGGCCAACTAGCTGCTGCTTTTAAGGGTGGTTGAGGAGTTGGGATTCCTTTGATTGGACCACTCATTCTTGTTTTCATAGAATCATAGGATAGGTTGGATTGGTGGATGGACAGAAGAATGAACAAGCAATGCAACTGCTTAAGCCATATTTCCACAGACCAGGTTAAGACTTCTAGATCTGTAAGAACAGCATCCAGAGATGACAACAAAGAAAGAGAAACAGGATAAAACCAACAAAGAAAATGTCCAGGATTTAAAGCAAATGAGAAGCATGATGTAAAATAATTGCTGGCTCAGGTAATATGTACAGAGGTAATAGATCATAGAATCATGGAATGGTTTGGGTTGGAAAGGGCCTTAAAGCTCATCCAGCTCCCATGGGCAGTGACACCTTCCACTAGAGCAGGTTGCTCCAAGCCCCTGTGTCCAACCCGGCCTTGAACACTGCCAGGGATGGGGCAGCCACAGCTTCTCTGGGCACCCTGTGCCAGCGCCTCAGCACCCTCATAGTAAAGAATTTGTTCCTAATGCCTAATCTAAATCTATATCTAAATCTTCCCCTTTTCAGTTTAAAATCATTCCCCCTTGTCCTCTCACTACATGCCCTTGAAGGAACAATAATGGGTGCTGTTCTTCGCTTGTGGTCCACAAAATCTGTGTGGAAGTCAAAACAGAGTCAGGGGTTCAGGGACAGGCTGTTCCTCCCATTTTGATGGTTCACATTGGATGGACCTTGGCTAATTCACCTTCACTGCACAGAGCAAGGGCGCGTGCTCTCAGGGGCAGAGCAGCCTGGCTTGAATTAATTCTCTATTAATTACTGGAATGATTTTAGCATGAATAAGCAGCAGCTATTTTTAGCAGTTGGACTCATTAAGCATCGAAGACAACAACCCGGGGAAGCTGTGGGGCTCCTGTTCCTTAGGAAGGGGAGAACAACTGTCCCTGATGAGACCAAAGCGTCCATCTGGCTCATGTGCCACCTCTAGCATTGGCCCTTATTAAACCTGGGGGAAGTTTATAACAGAATAAGCCAGAAAGACTGGTTTCTTCCACAATATCCCTCTAATTTTGGCTATCTGTGGCTTTGCATAGCATGAGGTGGCATCCAGACCACTCTATCATGAAAGACTTGTGTTTATGGATTTCTCCCACTCATTTCTCAGACTTCTGTGGGTTTTTGATGCTAAGATACCCTCTGCAAAACCTTTGCTTATCTTCAGCCTCACTCCCCCTCTTTCAAGACTAAATAACTTCAGCACTTCTTCTGTTTCCTTCCTGGCCGCTGCTGTTTTTACTTCTCTCTTCATCAGCTCCAATAGGTACATCTTCTTGCTGAGGTCTTCAGCTCAAGGCTGGAAGCCTTTCTGGCAGATAGAGTTTTGTTTTCAGCACACTGTCAGTGGGGTTAACATCAGTTCTGCAGGAATGTGGTCTGCTCTTGTCTTAGAATCATAGAATAGTTTGGGTTGGAAAGGACCTTAAGATCATCTAGTTCCACCCCCCCTGCCATGAGCTGGGACACCACACACTAAACTATGTCACCCAAGGCTCTGTCCAATCTGGCCTTGAACACTTCCAGGGATGGAACATTCACAACTTCCTTGGACAACCTATTCCAGTGCCTCACCACCCTCACTGTGAAGAACTTCTTCCTTATATCTAACCTAAAGTTCCCCTGTTTAAGTTTAAACCCATTACCCCTTGTCCTACCACTAGAGTCCCTAATGAAGAGTCCCTCCCCAGCATCCTTGTAGGCCCCCTTCAGACCCTGGAAGGCTGCTGTGAGGTCTCCACGCAGTCTTCAGGCTGAACAGCCCCAACTTTCTCAGCCTGTCTTCATATGGGAAGTGCTCCAGTCCTCTTATCATCCTCGTGGCCTCCTCTGGACTTGCTCCAACAGCTCCATGTCCTGTTTATGTTGAGGACACCAGAACTGGACACAATACTCCAAGTGAGGTCTTCTGGCCATTTACTTCTGAAGCCATGGCAAACCTTTTAATCTCCAAAGACAAAGTGACAAACACGTGTTTTGAAAAGCGATGCCTAGATCTCTCTTAGTAAATCAAATGTCCTTGCAAGGGTTTGTTTGTCGGGGTTTGGGTTTGTTCTGTAGTTATTCTTTTTGTCATTGAGACCAATGGCAAGAAATGCTGCGCAAATGATATAAATTCTTCTACTCTCAAGTAGGACGACTGCATCAAAGCTATTGGAAATAGTCCCTGGACCATAATAACTTCTAACTGTACAGCATTTTTTGGTACAATGGTAGCCACTGGTAAAATGGTAGCAGTAAAAAACTGCTTAAATCAGTTTCTTGAGTAATAAATTGCTTAAATAGTCTTAATATAAATGATAAATGGTGAGTGACTGGCAAATGATATTGACAGGGATGTAGCAGGACAGATAAACTTTTGCAGAGTTGTCTAAGTTCAGGTGCAGTTCTGGTGTCCTCAACATAAGGAGGACATGGAGCTGTTGGAGCAAGTCCAGAGGAGGCTCCAGAGGGGCTGGAGCAGCTCCTGTATGGAGACAGGCTGAGAACATTGGGGTTGTTCAGCCTGGAGAAGAGGAGCTGCTGGAGACCTCAGAGCAGCTTCCAGGGTCTGAAGGGGGCTACAAGGATGCTGGAGAGGGACCTTCATCAGGGACTGGAGTGACAGGACAAGGGGTGATGGGTTCAGACTGAACCAGGGGAAGTTCAGGTTAGATCTAAGGCAGAAGTTCTTTACTGTGAGGGTGCTGAGGTGCTGGCACAGGGTGCCCAGAGAAGCGATGAATGCTCCATCCCTGGCAGTGTTCAAGGCCAGGTTGGACAGAGCCTTGGGTGACATGGTCTAGTGTGAGGTGTCCCGGCCCATGGCAGAGGGTTGGAACTGGTCCTTTCCAACCCAAACCAGTCTCTGATTTTGTGATTCTATGATACTCAATAAACATGCCCTCAAACAACAGATGGGGAAATCTCCCACAACCTCATATCTTTTATTGGTGTGATTTACTCCCAATAACACAAGCATTTCTTGCTATTTCTTGCAAGGTCATTCTGCCCTGTCACAATATGCTCATTGCTCTGTGTAAAGAGAGCTGGGACACCAGTTTGGATTGAAAGCCACTTGCTTTAAATGTACCCCTGGGAATTCCTCTTTTAGTTCCTCCTCTGGCTTTTTTCCCCTTCTTTTTTAAACAACTCTGTTCTCAGGCACCCAAACTGGTTAGTAATTACCCTGTCTTTGATAAACATTTCTATTAACTGCAACTTGTAAATACCTTGCCTGCTCTAACTACGTGCAATTTATCATAAAGCTTGTGAGGCTTTTGCTTTCCCTCTTCTGTGTAGAAGAAATGGAAACAAGAAGGAAACTCACAGTGTTATTTTAAGTAAGGTATTAAGAATTGGACTGTTTCACAAATCACCCTCCCCCTTATTTTTAAATGAATATGTCTGCTTAGACTTATTTTAGCAGGATTATAGATATTGCCTCCTGGCTTTATATATTGGTTTATATATTGTCTCCTGGCAGTATATTTTGTCCTTAGGGAGTTTTTTACCACTTCTTTGATCTCTTTTCCATACAACCACACGAGGTGTGCTAAACATGACAGTGGTGTGGAGAAGTGCATGCCCCTGCAAAGGAGTGGAAGACCTGTTTGGCTTCCTTTGGGAGCACATGTCCTCACTCAGACTCCATTCAGATGAGTCCTATGTCAGCCTTCATGTCCAGGAGATGTCCCCCCAGTCTAAAAGGCAGGAAGTGAGTTGAGGGAAATTGAGGAAAGTTCTTGGGAGAAAGGCGAAGAAGACGTGTTGCTTGTCATAGGATCATAGAACGGTTTGGGTTGGAAAGGACTTTATGATCATCCAGTTCCAACCCCCTGCCATGGGCAGGGACACCTCACACTAGACCATGTCACCCAAGGCTCTGTCCAACCTGCCCTTGAACACTGCCAGGGATGGAGCATTTACCACTGTTTTGGGCACCCTGTGCCAGCACCTCAGCACCCTTCCAGTAAAGAACTTCTTCCTTAGATCCAACCTGAACTTCCCCTGTTTCAGTTTAAACCTCCTTTAGCAATTAAGTGATGACTGTGTTATGGTGTTTTATGCTACTGAGCAGGTATCAATGAGTACTCTCTTGTCCCTGCTGTGATCTACTCACTTGCATTTATTGACCTTTCCATTGTGCTCCTGCCATGGAGGCATGTGCACTGACGTCGTCTTTCCAGGCAGAAAATTACTCCCATGAGGCATGTGGAAATGTGGGAAATCCTTTTTAAGTGCCTCAGACACCAACAATCTTTGTGTCAGCTGCCGTGGGCAGGAGCCATTTATCTTCTCCTTGTATCTTACTGAAATCTACTACCAATTTACAGCCATTCCCCTTGTCCTGTCCCTCCATCCCTTGTCCAAAGCCCCTCTCCAGGTTTCCTGGAACCCCTTTAGGCACTGGAGCTGCTCTAAGGTGTCCCCTTCAGGAGCCTTCTCTTCTCCAGCTGCCCCAGCCCAGCTCTCTCAGCCTGGCTCCAGAGCAGAGCTGCTCCAGCCCTTTTGGTCCTGGTTTGCCAGAAACCACAGAGATAAGGGATGCTTATCTAAGCATGTGGATGATGGTGGCTGGAAAGAG
>NW_009943073.1:32931-39100 GCF_000696875.1 Nestor notabilis | reverse complement strand
AGAGTGAGAAGGTTCTGCAGAGCACTGCCTAGCCCATGTGTGCTCTGCAGGGGTAGAACAGCCTAAAGGAGCATCTTTCTCCCTAAGGGAGACAAAACTTTCCCTAAGGAGGACAAAACTCTGCACTGCAGGGAAATCTTGTTTTCCAAACCACTCTTAGAGTTTTCCCCAGCACCAGTTTCACACAAGCTGATGCTTGAGGAATTGATAGGCCTGAGTCTTGCAGCCAAAGCACTTCACAGTGGCTGATTGCACTCCCACAGATCTTGTTTTCGCTTGAAGCCTCCTTGGGGACTGCTGTGCTCAGTGTATGTTTTTCTTCATGCTAGAAGTGGTTGATCCCCCGAGGCAGGAACTCTCTTACCCTCAAACAGGGCAGATAAGGAATTCGAAAGGCACATTCTGGTTTTCACTGCCTTTGATTTTGTTTTAATCCCAGCAACAACAGGGGCACTTGGGATCTCACCAGGAAAGAGGTCCAAGGAAACACAAGCAGCAGGAGTTGGGTAGGAACTGGGCAACAGTCCCATCAGATCCCTGAGCAGGGAGCTCATAGAGTCATTTAAGTTGAAAAAGACCTTTAAGATCATCAAGTCCAGCCTTTAACCTAACTCTGCCAAGTCCACCATTAAACCATGTCCCTAAGCACCACGTCTGTAAGTCTTTTAAATACCTCCAGGAATGGTGACTCCACCACTTCCCTGGGCAGCCTGTTCCGATGCTTGACAACCCTTTCCACAAAGGAATTTTTCCTGATATCCAATCTAGCAGATCTCAGAGGTTCATAACAGAGATATGAACGTTTTTGACTTAAGGTAGAACTTGCTGCTGGCCTTGTGACAACAGCAGAAAGCAATCAACAGCTTTGCACTAAATGTAACTCAGTTTCCACCTACTCCCTTTCTTTTTGTACTGGCATAACCTCTGCCCCCTCCCTTTGCATTGCAGTTATTGCCAAGCTGGGGTGATATATGTGATGCACTAACAGAGGTCAGGCAGGAACTGGATGGTGTTCAAGAGGGAAGGAAAGCCTGCAAGCAAATTAACACAAACACTGTGTTTTTATTGCATTCTCCTCTGATGGAATCAGCATGAAAAAGAAGTTCAGAAGCACCCGCTGGAGAGAAGGACTGGGCTTGAACACAGCAGAAAAGCACATCTGCAAACATGCCAGAACTTCTGCTCTGTCTCTTCATCTGCAATGGTTCTTTACTGTGAGGGTGCTGAGGCACTCGAACAGGCTGCCCAGGGAAGTGGTGAATGCTCCATCCCTGGCAGTGTCCAAGGCCAGGTTGGACAGAGCCTTGGTCAACATGGTCTAGTGTGAAGCATCCCTGCCCATGGCAGAGGGTTGGAACTGGATGATCTTAAGGTCCTTTCCAACCAAAACCATTCTGTGATTCTGTGGTTCACAGAGTGCTTATTCCACTGGTCACTCATAAATTGCTGGTGGAGGCTTCTGCTGCCTTAAGTGCAGGGTTTGGTTATGTGGAGTGGATATTGGGGCTGAATGGACAATCATCTCTTTTCTTTCACCAGACTGCTGCTTCTTGTAGGTCGGGCAAGTGTAACTCATCTTAGAGAGTCTCCAGGGTAAATCCAGGCAATTCACTAGTTTCAAAGTGTTCCTCTATGAATATTTTAGCAGAGCTGCTCCTGCCAATGCCCCTGAAAATTAAGTCACTCAATGGAAGTGTTCAAGAAGTGCAAAAACATGACAACAGGAAGATTTAGGAAAAAATGGGAATATTTGCAAATAATTCAGGTGAATTATTCACAAGTTGTTTTTTGCTTTGGCTTTTGCATTCTTTTTGCTTAACCTCTAAGAACAGAGTGGTGGAAAACTCAGGGTCCAGCCTGCTCAATACCTGCTTCACAGCTGAGCAAAACCTACCAGTTACGTCTCGTCTTGGGGTGAGATGTTTCTGGAGTTCCTAAATATGCAAAATGAACAGATGTGCTTGAGTTGTAGAGTAAGATCAGACTTGAGCCAGTGTGGACATATATATATAGGAACCATTCTGGAATGCCTTTAGCAGAGCCAGGATATACAAAGAAGAAGGAGGACTGAAAAGGAAAAATTAATGGATGTGGTCTTGGACCCTCTCTTGTTCTTTGTGACTTTAGCTACCCAAATGATGTGCCTGAAAAATGTGCTGATGGGCATATTAATTGTGGGAGAGCTACAGAGGGCCATGTAATCATAGCTGGTCATATTTAGTACTCCTTAAAAGCTTATCCCAAAGCATTTTAATGAAGAGGAAAAGCTCACAAGGAGAAGGAATACTGTTTATGAGACAGACAGATGCAGCTGGAGAACACTGTTGAGCTCTCAGGCACAGAAGCCCCTCATCAGGCCTGAAAGCAAAGCAGCAGGCTTGAATGTAAGTACAGCTGAGAGCAAAATTGCTCTAAGTTATCTTCGTGGTGTTAATTGGTGAGCTAATTTGAGAGGAAAGGCATCTTGCACTTGAGGAGCAAGGAGGTGTGTTGGTAGGGCTTGGTAAGTGATAAGGTCATTACCCTGCAGGATAGAGAGACAGAAGAGGAGCAAATCTAGTGTTATTATTCTCCATTACATACACTGGGAAATTGAGGAACAGAGCAGTAAAACATTGCTGAAGGTCACTCACTAGCAGAAACAAAGCTGAGAATAAAACTGAGGCTCTTGACACTCAGTCCATGGATCCTGGGATTTCACTGCAATAATTGTAGCACAGTCACCATCATCTGAGTAACAGAAGAGAAAAGAAGCTGTTGGCAGCAGATATTGGGTCATGAAGGACAAGGATTGTCAAGAGCTGCAGCAGGGAATGTTGTTCTCTAGTACAGCTCCTAAAGGAGCTGATGCTTCTGATGCTTCTGGAGTGGGACCAAATTCCTAACTCACACTGCCATGTAAATGGTTGGACATTTCCTGAGCTGAGGATGAGGGTCCAAACCTGGGGCTTCTTTTTATATTTGTTATTCAATGCTATTATTTGACATTATTAATTTGTTATTCAATATTCTCTCCTTCATGTTCAGGATTCTGCCCAGTGCCCTTATCTCCTTGTGTGACCAGCACCCGTGTACAACAGACTCTGCTGTACCTTCCTTACTGGGTGTATGATAACATAATACTGTAGAGACTAACACAAAGACTGGAGGCCAGCTCCAACTATGCTGAGAGG
Organism: Nestor notabilis; assembly: GCF_000696875.1. NCBI lineage: Eukaryota > Metazoa > Chordata > Aves > Psittaciformes > Psittacidae > Nestor > Nestor notabilis. The sequence goes on along the minus strand of NW_009943073.1, from coordinate 35,927 downwards.
TCTGTGAGCATATAAACATTAACCATCATAGAATCATAGAACAGTTCCAACCCTCTGCCATGGGCAGGGACACCTCACACTAGACCATGTCGCCCAAGGCTCTGTTCAACCTGGCCTTGAACATTGCCAGGGATGGAGCATTCACCACTTCTCTGGGCACCCTGTGCCAGAGCCTCAGCACCCTCACAGGGAAGAACTTCTTCCTTATCTCCAACCTGAACTTCCCCTGTTTCAGTTTGAACCCATCACCCCTTGTCCCATCACTCCAGCCCCTGATGAAGGTCCCTCTCCAGCATCCTTGTAGCCCCTTTCAGACCCTGGAAGCTGCTCTGAGGTCTCCACGCAGCTTCTCTTCTCCAGGCTGAACAGGCCCAACTTTCTAAGCCCTAGATATCATGATATGGTGTCTATGGAGGAGATAAAAGGTAGGACCATAGTGGTTCTGGTTCTAGGGTTACTTTGACTGGCATTAGGACAGGCATCCGTGCTTCACTGCATGCTAAAAATGTGCCTTTTCCTCCTTTCCAAACTTTTATCCACATGTTTCATGAAGAAATTTTCCTTGTTAGCCCAGTGCACTTCTACCTTCCTCATCTTCAATGTACTTCAGGCATGATGTTCACTGGAGTTGAATCAGGAACATTTCCACACTAGTGCAGTAGAAGTAAGCACTGTTACACCAACATGAGAAGCCAAGGAGCTAATAGTGAGGAAGAAAGATCTTTCTTCTGGTCCTCTACTCAGGGAGCTTTGGGTGGAGGTGTGGGTATGCTCACTGGGGTCTTTGCAACTGTCCTTTCATACTCCTCTTCATAAGCTTTCATCATGAGCCAGTCCTGATTTAGCTTTTATAGAGAAATCTGCTGCCAGTCGAAGACTTAATTGCACTGGAGGCCTTCAACAACCTGTGCATTAATGAGCCAGAAATCAGACATTCATGACTTAATGAAAAACACAGTAGAAGGGCTGGCCATGGGCTTCAGGCAATTCTGCACTGAATGGAGGAAGCTCTTGGTTAGGACATTAATACAGGGAGGATAGAGCAGAGTAGCTTGTCACCATCTGTCAGTTCAACCTGGAGCACAGCCAGGAGAACCAGCAGTTAATTAGGAATAAGAGCTGCTTCCTTTCACAGACATATATATGTGTGTTTATATATAGGCATGTGTGTATATTGCCATTAGTGGAAGTATCTCTTTCTTTTCTAATTAGATGAGTCAGCCAAAATTTTGGTGGATGGTATCTGCTGGCCTACAAAGATGCCAGATTGTAGTGATAGGACAAGGGGTGGTGGGTTTAAACTGAAACAGGGGAAGTTCAGGTTGGATACAAGGAAGTTCTTTACTGTGAAGGTGCTTAGGCACTGACACAGGTTGCCCAAAGAAGTGGTGAATGCTCCAACCGTGACAGTGTTCAAGGCCAGGTTGGACAGAGCAGAGGTGAAGGTAGACGTCCTTTTAAGCTGTGAGAAGGTCCACTCTTGTCTCCAGCTGGGATGGAGTGTACACCAGTATGTAGTGCAAGCACAGATGTGAATGTGTGTTCCACCAGAACTGGAGAAAAAGCATCTGCAGTAGATGGACACAGGTTCCACCTGGACCCTGCGCTAAATCAACCAGTGTCCTGTAGAAGTCTTGGCTGCCTTTGGTGATCTTAGATCGCACAAGATGCCAAAAAAGTATGTTTTTATCAAAAAAACCTTTGGTTCCATCAACCAAACTCAGTTATGCTTAGTCATAGGAGCATCTCTGAGACAGAGAAGGCAGCAGCGAGTCTTGTTCCTGACAAATGACCTAATCTTTCCTTTCTCACTGACCTCAACCAGTGGGGAGTTCAGATGTCTGTCTCACCCTGCACTTGACCATATCCTTATCTCCTCTGCTTTGTGATCTTCGTCTCAAGTCCTCGCAGTTGCTTTGCTCTTTCTCCTCTTTACAATGACTTCCTTTCTGCACGGAGAACCTTCCAGTGCACCTTTCCCAGCAGGTTTCAAGGTGCATCCTGGTCAGGAAAACTCTTTTGTTTCTTTTTGGTAATGACTCCCAGAAGAAACGCAACATGAAGAAGTGATTATACTCAAAGGAGGAATGAACACACCTGGAACTGGTTTGCAGGGACTGTCTGTGAGACCTCTTTGTGGGCTGTGAAGTCTAAAGAATCTGTCTTATTCTAATACCCGGATGAAGCTCCAGACAGATGTTTAACAGTCAAGTGAAGCCAGTCTCCATCCTTTTGCTTCAGCAGACATCAGTGCATGCAGATAGATAAGAGATGAGCTAAGGTTCACAGCTCACTTGTGGAATGACTCATCCCTTTAATTACATCCCTTTAATTACAAATTAGCCTCCTCGACCTTTTCTTCTTGCTTTCTCCAGAGTGTGACAGCACAGTCTGATCTCCGTGCTGCCAAGAGCAGAAGTAAGCAGTGTCTTTTGGTGGAAACATGGTTTAAGCTGTGGCCACACAGTCATCTCCCTTAGTCCCACGAATTACGTCGAAGAAGATCCTTCTTCTTGAAAAGGTTTTTGTGACTTTGTGTTTCTCTTCATCAGGGACTGTAGTGATAAGACAAGGGCTGATGGGTTCAAATTGAAAGAGGGGAATTTCAGGTTGGATAGAAGGAAGAAGTCCTTTGCTGTGAGGGTGGTGAGGTACTGGAAGAGGTTACCCAGAGAAGTGGTGAATGCTCCATCCCTGACAGTGTTCAAGGCCAGGTTTGACAGTGTTCTGGGTGACATGGTCTCGTGTGAGGTGTCCCTGCCCATGGCAGAGGGTTGGAACTGGATGATGTTAAAGTCCTTTCCAACCCAAACCATTCTATGATTCCATGATTCTATAAATAGAGATACTTAGATATGAACATAAAATCTCTGAAGACTGGGCGGACTGAAGCTCTAACGTTAACATTCCTGGGCTGTTTTGCTGTTCTGCTCTCTCCTGAGGTCCTTAAAACCCTGTTGAAAGCACTCATGCTATTTTGACACCGAGCTGGAATA
>NW_009943073.1:32706-32910 GCF_000696875.1 Nestor notabilis | reverse complement strand
CAGGAATGCTTGTTGGCAAGAGCAGATATGGAATGCCACCAGGAGACCTCCACAAGAGGATGTGTAAACCGTTCCTAAAAACAGCAGCTCCTTGGCAGGAGTGAATATGGAAGTTGATGTTACTTGTGAATTTCCTTTACTCCTTTACTTTAGAACACCAAAGTCTTCAGGAACGGAAGTTCCTAAGAAGGAGAAAACATTATT
>NW_009943073.1:0-32689 GCF_000696875.1 Nestor notabilis | reverse complement strand
CCCTTTATTCATCAGTGAATTCTGGAAGTTTTCTACCCTGCTGGAGTGTTTGGAATAACACTAGATCCGCCCACTCTGTGCTGACATTTAACTCATCCCATTATATGTATTACGCCACCACTCCAGCTTTATCTAGGATATAATGTAAGGAACATATACACAGATTTAGAATAATACAGACCCATATATGTTTATTTATAACAGTACTTATATTTATAATCACCTTCATTGTGAAGAAAGTTAAGCCCACAACAGAACAGCAATGGCCTCTTCAGCTATAGAAAAAGAGCATGAAAAACTCTTTCCTCCTCAGTGGAAAACTTTCCTAACTCAGGAAAAGTTACATTCTTTAGGATATAAAAATAAAAAGGAAGCTGAAAAATGGAAATATTTCATTTCTAATGATTTATTCCAGTTGAAAATGGAATTTTTATAAATTCCCAAGAAAACCAAAAGCATCTCTTGTTTTCAAAGCTCAAATGGCTCATCTGTATCACTTGCTTGAAAGCAGGACTTAGCATCCTAGATAGGCTAAAGCCCCAGTTTTGTTGTTGTTCCTAATGGAAGGAGAGCTGGTCCTTCCTCAACCAGCCTGCTCTTTGACCCTGAGACCTGGCTCTGGGAAGGGAACCAAGGCTCATGGAGAGACAAGGGGATGTATTTCCTCCTGAGATGCTCTTTCAGCATCCAAGCTCTGGTGCCTAAGCCCACAGCTGCAATGCAGCAGGGAGGTGAGTCCTATGGACCAATTTGGTTAAGTGGGCCCAGTCAACCCTGAGCTCATGGAGATGATGTTCTGGCATTGCCCTCGCTGGCTGGCAGCTGTGTGGAGTAATACCTGAAAAGAGCTGGAGTAAGGAGAGATCATAAGGAGATGACAAGATGAAAGACAGGGTTATTTGGGAGGAAAATGAAGGGTGAAGGAGGTAGAGAATTGGGGTGACACACGAAGATACCAACTGGAGAACATGACAACAGGGGTAAGTGGGAGAAGGTTTCAGAGGTTCCCACCACATCACCTTGTGCTGCAGGTTATCCCATGATGAGACATGAATGAGGTGCATGAATTCTCCTGGGCTTCCTTTAGCTTCTGTGAGTCACCCTGTTCTGCTGTTCGCAAATGTCCTCACCATCAGGGTGAATGAGAGACTATATGCAACTGAAACCATCCCACACTACATACCAACCAGATGGGAAATAACTCAGTGTTTACCAGGAAGCAAGTGGGAAATTCCACCTTACATAAGAGGCCTTTTACCATCCTCCAGAGAGCTCCTCGTGACCTACTTTGTGTGGGATTTTCACTGGAAGTATTCAAAGAACTTTGTACATGTCTTGATTTGCAACTTGAAAAGAACAGGAATCTTCCTTTCTTTCTTACTGCACATTGCATAAAGCTTTAATAGCGAGTAATAGCTTACATGGGTTTGATTTTATTACACTTAAATGGGCAATTCTCATGTCTCCAACTGTGCCCAAGAGGAATGAACAGAAGTGACTGTGCCACAATACAAATGGGTCTTTGAATTCCTCTTAGATTCCCATGGCCTGGATTGTATTTAATAAGTCACGCACAGTAAACACAACCGAGAGACGTGAGGAGATTCATTAATACTTGCAAGGCACTCAGGTACCACCTTTGTGAATACCAGAGGAGAACACTGCAGACAGAGTAGGGGAAAAAATGCCCTGCTCATGTCTCTGTCCCTCCCCTTGCTCATTAGTAAAGAATGTTCCCTACCACCAGAGATTCCCAGACATAGCTAATGAACCAAAGCAAGCCATCTCTAATTTTATCCCTGATATCTTGTGACAGGGAGACATAAGGTTACATCTGAAAGTCAATGTCCATAGCCCTGTCTTTGCACCATTGCAGTGCCTGTTGCCTACAGGGCAGAGATTTCTTACACCATGCCTCAAGCCTTGACATGATGGACAAGCAAAACAGCAGCGAAGTGTAAACCCTTTGGATGGGCAACATGGGGACTCTTCAGCTGGCCTTTTAGCTGAGAAAAATGATTGTACCAGTTTGGTGGCAGAGACAGCCTGGAACTCTCTCATCCCATAGCTATCCTGAATCTATTTTCATACTACTCCTTCCTTTCTAAGTGATGCAGAATACAGAGACCTCTGAAGTGAGTATCTCCTGTGCTGTCCCCATCTTGCTGCACCATATTTCAGTGTCTTGTTAATAGTTTCATACTTCATCCAAATTCCACCCCTGCTTCTTAATCTGTCTTCATCGAATTCCGCGCCTTGCTCAATTTCTTCTACTAGTGAAGGCAGCTTTCTTTTCACCAGGATCTCTCCAAAACCCAGCTCTATACACCTCCATGGAGCAAACAGCTACCCACAGTGCCCCCATGATCTCTGAAACAGAACCAAATAACCTACCTCAGATGACCCCAGTTTCTTATCATGCCTTAGACAAAGCTATAGGTTAATACTCTGTCCCTGGCAGTGTTGAAGGTCAGGCTGGACAGAGCTTTGGGCAACATGGTCTAGTGTGAGGTGTCCCTGCCCATGGCAGGGGGTTGGAACTAGATGATCTTAAGGTCCTTTGCAACCCAAACCATTCTATGATTCTAGGGTGCTCAGTAACCTCAGTAGCATCAACAGGTCCGAGCTGGGACCTGGCTTAGTGGAACAGAGTCTTGACCTTCCCACAGATGATGTGTGCAAATCCACTCTAATGAAGCTGTCACAGTTACTTAAGATCAGATACTGGAGCCTTCACAGCCTCTTTAGCAATGCAAAGGAGGAATCACACTGTCTCCTTTAACACTCTTAAATGGTTAATGTGTTACTGCTGACAGTTGAATATGCAAATTGGGAGGTCTCCTAGAACCAGCTGAAAAGCCTTGTCTCAAGGTGCTTGTAATGCATGGTGTGCACTTGAATGTTTGCAACACATTTCATACCAGTAATCATCTGCTTGCCCTTTATAAACAGAACTGCTGTTAAACCATGACCTGCTTCATGCTGGCATCGTCTACAACAGTAAATGAAGAAGTGTCAGGGAACATTGCTCGGTTCTGGAAATCAATTTCTTTATCCCACTGGATTGCTAGCATCCTCTTGGGCCAACTAGCTGGGGGTAGTAAGTAAAAGACATGGTTCAGCTTCAGAGTTGTGGCCATGACATCAAATATCCTGTTGTTTCAGTAGTGACTCCTACTTGACCATCAATCAGACATTTTTGAACTGATTGAGGGTAGTTTTAGGTTAAGTATTAGGAAGAAATTCTATGCTATGAGAGTGGTGAGGCGCTGTCACAGGATGCCCAGAGAAGCTGTGGCTGCCCCATCCCTGGCAGTGTTCAAGGCCAGGTTGGACACAGAGGCTTGGAGCAACCTGTTCTAGTGGAAGATCCTTCCCAACCCAGACTGCATTTCCCTTTGTTCCATGTAGCAAACTTTTCCATGTGTCCCACACCCATACTGGGTGCTCCTTCAAGGAGATGAAATTGCTTCCTTAATGTCGCTAATACCCGAGTTTGCAAAACATCAAGAAATCCACATTTATTGACATTGCGAAGTTAGTGCTGGGGTTTTAATTTCCTACATTTCTGCTGGTTAATGGAAATTTGGACATTTCAATCCCTCAAAGACTTCTGAGGCTCTTCCTGCAGTATTTCGAATGTCTCAGCAGTGTGCTTGGGGCCTCCATAATATGCAGTAAATCAGCACCATCCCTGAAGCTCTTACAACAACTGAAGGAGATGCATCCAGGCTGCAATGTACTTATTGTTCTAATTTAAGTGTCACCAGACTATATCACTTTCACCCCTTGTACACCATCTCCTTACACCATCCTTTACAGCATCTCCAGGATTGCACCAACCAATTGGAGATGTGCTAAGGGCTCGACACACCAGCTCATAACCATCACACAGCGCAACCTTGGTATTTGGATTCATCTCTGCTACTTTTCCCTTGATACCTTACATCTCCTATAAGGCTCTGGTCCAAGATTCTCTAAAGTACTGCCTGTCAGAGCCCTTTTCCTGTAGATGTTTCACAGGGAACTGAATCACAGTTACATGACAAGAGATGGCCTGCTTAGCCCAAAGTTATTTTTATAGGCAGGGAATACATACAAATGAAGGATGAAGTCAGTTTTCACATTTGCCAGCAGTTTTCTGCCTGTGATCATTTTAGCACTTGCTAAAATGCACCTTGGTGTGTTCTATGTGGTTTCTGTTTTAGTCTTGGAGGTAGCAGTTGTACTTATTTTATCAGGTGGAGTTATTTAAAAGCTTGGAAACTGCAGCTCAAGCAGCAGGAACATAAAACTTGGTGTTCCTGGAAGGCTGATGATCTTAATTCATAGCATTTGCTATGAAAGGAGTTTATTTCTCAGCTGGTAGATTTATGAGATATAAATTGATTATAACCCAATGTGCTGGCTACACCTAGGAACTCTCTCTATCAGACCCTTGTTTCATTTGAAGCCATTGAATACTATCAAATCATAAATAATGAATCATGGTCCATCCCTGGGATAGGATATATTACAGTACAGGGATACATTACACTGATGGATGATGTGATCCCATCCCCATTTTTGACCAAATCCTGTATCTTCTGTCTAGTTCTACTCAGGTTCTCACTGAAGTAGTTCTGCCAAAAATTAAGGTTGTTGATGGTTAATTGGTTATTGGTTAATAGTTTTTGATTTCACTCTTATTTTGGTTAAAGAAAGAAAAGACAGGTTGGAACTGTGTAAACCTGTTTGGTTTGGTAAACCTTGGTGGAACTAGGTTGCACCTAGTTTGGAAATCTAAGTTTTGGTGGTTGTAGAATATGATCTTGTGTTTGCAAGTCTATCTAGAGACTCATGTGGTTCACTATGAGAATGTCTAAAGCCCCCATGGCTATTATTGGGATTGTAGCTCATGAATCATCTTCATGGTGCGACATCCCTCCAACTCATAAAGCAGAAGTGGGAAGAAGAGAACTATTGAGGATCAGAAACATCCTGGTAATGAAGCCACTGTTCTGACATTCTAGTCAGCAGCCACTTTTGGTAGGGGTCAAAGACTGAGGCCCATGGGTTTGCATCTAGGACAAGTGGCATTTGGAGAAGCAGTGCCTGTAGGACCTACCCTTGTAGGACCAGGGGTAATATTTGACTGGTGAACTGATGCTAGTCTCTTACCCCTGTGCAAAGGAACCTCACACTATTATGTATCAATCACCCACAAGTTGTCCTTTTGACAGACAGTTTCTCCTGATGACTGTTGATTCTCTACTTACTCTATTCTTACTCTCTTCTCTATTTTAGAAATGAAAAATTCAGTCTGTGTCCCCATGTAAGCATTCATATTAGATGTTTTTTCCTGCTTTATATGCATTGATCTTTTCTCCTTCCAACTGTTGTCACTTTTGCAGCACTGAAACCAGCCCTGATAGCCATATATATGTATTGAAATAGTTTTATCTGCTTCTTTTGTCCCTCAAGAGCTGTTGGGATTTGAGAACTTCATTTGAGTTCTGGCTCAAGCACAAGTAAGGGGAAGAAAAACTCAAGGAAGTGGAGAGAGGATGCTAAGGGAGCAGAGAGAAGGACAGCTCTTTCTTGGGTGACATGGTCTAGCGTGAGGTGTCCCTGCCCATGGCAGGGGTTTGGAACTGGACAATTCAACCTTTTCAACCCAAACCATTCTGTGATTCTATGATTCTCTGAAACAAGCAGTCATTAAGTTCACAGGAACGTTTTTGCTCAAAGGATGCACTGTTTCCCATTGAAAAGAAGGTCTTGGATGATAATGAAGGACTCTACCCAAGTCTACCCATCTGCAGATGGAAACATCCATTCACACGTAGTCTCTTTATCCATCTATCCATTCATTAGTTTTATAAATCCCATTCAAGTCAACAGAGAAATTCTGCTGTTTTCCTGGCACAAAGTTCTCCGTGCCACCCCTGTGGTGCCTGGAAAACTCTCTTTGCACCACAGTGCTAAAGCCAACACTGACGTGGTTAACAAGGAACACTAACCATCACCTCCTAATGTCATGAAGATAATTTGCTGTGTTCCTATCTGTTTGAGGAAGGAAACAAGGAGCTGGTTGAGTTGATTCTTTTAGCTCCACATGGTACAGAATCTCCCAGGGTTACCACAGCAATAAATTTGTTACCTGTTTCTTTCTAATGACGTTGGCTAAATATTTTAATGCAGTTATGTTTAATCACTGTTTTTTACTTACAATAAACCCTCTGCAATTACCCCCAGGGACAATAAGTGCTTGGTGAACCATACTGTGGGTTAAACTTCCTTCTCTGAATAAAGAAAATCTGCCTCTCAGGAAGAAAAGTGCTTCACACAGGACACTGCAAGGTTTCTGTGTGTTGATGCTGTTGTGCTCTGCATAGAAATGCGCGAATAGTCACTGAGGTGAAGATAGCAGTGAATAGGCTTTATAATGGGCTGGGTAGCACATGCACCTGCAAAATACAGTCTTCATCTACACCTGTATCAGGCAAAGAAGATCAAGTTGAGTGATAAGATGAGGAAAAGCTTGACTCCAGCCCGGGCTGGGCACTCTGACAGCATTTCAAAGACCTGAATGAACTGTAGAATCATAGAATCATAGAATGGTTTGGGTTGGAAAGGACCTGAAGGTCATGCAGTTCCAACCCCCAGCCATGGGCAGGGACACCTCACTCTAGACCATGTAGACCAAGGCTCTGTCCAGCCTGGCCTTGAACATTTCCAGGGATGGAGCATTTACCACTTCTCTGGGCACCCTGTGCCAGCGCCTCAGCACCCTCACAGGGAAGAGCTTCTGCCTTAGATCCAACCTGAACTTCCCCTGTTTCACTTTGAACCCATCACCCCTTGTCCTGTCACTCCAGTCCCTGATGAAGGTCCCTCTCCAGCATCCTTGTAGCCCCCTTCAGACCCTGGAAGCTGCTCTGAGGTCTCCAGCAGCTTCTCTTCTCCAGGCTGAACAGCCCCAATGTTCTCAGCCTGTCTTCTGCTTTAATTATGAGCCTGAATTTTGAACCACAGCAGTGTACAGAACAAACTCAGGAGTCATACTCATTGTTTCCTTTCCTTCTTTTTTTTAGTGCCTGTTTCAAGCAAGCACCCTACAGAAAAGTGTTTCCCTTTGTATCAAACAAAATTATGTACTTTCAACAGCACATGTTTTTTATTCCAAAAGGAAAAAACCCACTTAGGTTGACTTTTTCTGAGTTAAGAACTATTGGGTAGAGTGGAGAGGAAAAGTTTCTTCAAACTTTTTTGCTGCTGAATTAGAATGTCCTTCCCAGCAGAGAAGGGGTTTGAATGCAGCTTCCAGAGGATGACTGTTCTCCCTTCTGCAAAGGGCTTGCATAAAGTAGCTGTGTAACAATACACATTGGTGAGTAATACATGGTATTTAGTGCTAAAAAATATAGATGTTTCTTGTTCCAAGGCTCCGGTGTATCATCATACCTGCAAGTGTGACTGCATCCTGTCACCTGGAAGTGGCTCTGACTAATCCTCCCACAGCACAGTCACAGTTTGCGTAAGGGAGCCAGGCAAGAAGCACTTCCCTCCCTGCTGTTATCGGATTTTGGGCATGACCTCAGGAGGTTTTATTCTCCAGCCAGAGATGGCTGGTTCCTTTCAGGCTACAAGAGGTGCCAGGCAAAATGCTGTGGGTAGGTACTGATTTATTCTTGATCGATCCTATCTCTGTTCTTTTTTATCCCTCTGGCTTCCAAAGGCACTTTCAGGAGAGATAACCATAGGTCCCTTGGGGTGATGGAAGAGATAGGACACCTGCAAAGGAAAGAAGGAACAGCATCTGCCATGAGCATAGATGTTAAAGCCAAGGAAGCTTCTAAGCACTGAAAAGAGACACATTCCACCTGCCTCAACTTGCTGCCTGGTTTTCTTATGGCGAGTGAATTTGCTGCTTGACATTTTTGATTATCACAGTGCAGAGGTGTGGGGATCCTGCTGACAGCAGCATGGATGGGTGCCAGGGAGAATGATGTACAAGCAGAACCTTGGAGGCTCATTGTGTCTTTCCAGCCTTGCTTGGTCTGCAGTGACAGGTCAGCATCATCATAGTCCCCCTGTCTACACACAGCAGAGGTAGATTATTTAGAGTCCATACATATGTAAATGAATATACCTCTCCTGAAGGAAGGCGAAAGGGAAAAGCACTGGGTGTAAATGCAAGAGACTTCCCTGCCCATGGCAGGGGGTTGGAACTAGATGATCTTAAGATCCTTTCCAGCCCAAACTATTCTATGATTCTATGATCCTATGAAACACCCCTGTCTGAGTTAGTTCATATTGATAATCCCCAGTCCTTGGCTTTGCAATGCAGTCTCCCCCGGTGCAATCTGTGACATTGAATTCATGACTAGCTCTTCCTCCACCCTACTTATTTCCAGCCAGACCAATTGACTTTGGAGACCAGACTGAAGATCTGATTTATCTCTGAACCCTTTCTACTGCACCATAGGAACAGGTCTATGAGCAAGCTAAGATCAACTGAAGTGAGTGAGAATGTTTTTTCCAGTGACTGCCAGGGTCGTAGGATCAGAGCACTGTAAATATGTTATTTTAATTGGTGACCATGCAATGCACACAGTGGTCACAGATTGTGATCCTCACACTTTATAGACAAAATTTGGAAGGAAGAATCCCACAGCAGCTACTAACCAGTCTGCTGTTATACAAGCACATGTAATACGGGAAGTGTTCAGCAGTTTTCACTGCTTTACTGGACCTCTGGTTCACCTGTTTCCCTAAAAACGGGCAATAAAAAGTGGAAAAGAATGTAAAAAATAACACAGCTGTTATAAGGCAAACTTTCAGTGCACTAAAATGTGAAATCCCCTTCTGTTTTTATGGATAGTTATAAACAACTAAAGAAGAATTCCTGTGAGAGCCCCCTTGCAGCACTGGTGCAGTTCTGGTGTTCTCAGCATAAAAAGGACATGGAGCTGTTGGGGCAAGTCCAGAGGAGGCCACAAGGATGAGCAGGGGCTGGAGCACCTCCCGTGTGGAGACAGGCTGAGAAAGTTGGGGCTGTTCAGCCTGAAGAAGAGAAGCTGCGTGGAGACCTCAGAGCAGCTACCAGGGTCTGAAGGGGGCTACAAGGATGCTGGAGAGGGACCTTCATCAGGGACTGGAGTGATGGGACAAGGGATGATGGGTTCAAAGTGAAACAGGGGAAGTTCAGGTTGGAGATAAGGAAGAAGCTCTTCCCTGTGAGGGTGCTGAGGTGCTGGTACAGGGTGCCCAGAGAAGTGGTGAATGCTCCATCCCTGGCAGTGTTTGAGGCCAGGCTGGACAGAGCCTTGGTCTACATGGTCTATAGTAAGGCATCCCTGCCCATGGCAGGGGGTTGGTCCTTTCCAACCCAAACAATTCTATAATTTTATGATTCTAACAGTTAGGGTCCATCTTTGGCATTTTCTGATTGAGCTTTGCTCTGTGGTCAGTGTTAATAACTGAGTCTCTGTGACTGCAAAATCCACATAAATTCCCTGTAGAATATTAGAAACACCCTTCAGAAAGTCCCTGCTTCGGAGCTGCTCCCTTTTCAATTCACTGTTAAGCCTGATGTAAGATTTCATTAAGCTTCAGAAAACACGTTCTTCTTTCAGTCTGTTTCTCTTCAGTTCCCCTTTGGCTGTGAAAGAAGAGCAAAAGAAATGACCACAAGCTTTTTGTCAGTCATGAGAAAAGTTATATTATAAATGGAACCCAAACTGATGAGTTTGGTGCACAAGGGAAATTATTTCTCCTTTGAATACTGTTACAATCATTCTTTTTTTCCCTGTCTGATCTCTCAGTCGTAAAGGTTGAGGTCTCCTCTTTCAGCTGAACCTTATGGGAGATGAAATAATATGCAAAGAGAGCTCAGATGCAAAGGTATTCAAGCTGCAATGTTATTCAGGTAGAAAAACACTTAACCAATACAAAGTGGCAAAACTGATTAAAAAGTCAAAGTTGGTAGCATTGCACCCACATACAGAGAACATCAGAAAATCAATGCTGTATTTATTGACTTTTCCTTCTGTTATGACTATTGTTTGCTAATTCCACTACAATTTTCTGTCTTCCTTTAACATGCCTCCTCTCCTTCTCGTAACTCTCCCTGTGGATTTACTCTTTTATTGCTTGTTTCCAGCTGTCTGGTCATCACATTCCATTACCGGTCTCTGGAAAGCAGAAGGTCAGAAGACAGCACCCAGACTGAGCCTTCCTGACAGCAAACTGCATTTTGCGTTTAAGTTCTATGTAAGATGTCAAATCCAACTCCTTAATCTCAGCTTTGCTTCCTAAAAGTGCTATATTTGCCTTAAATGTACACCAAACATCTATTATTTCTTCCCTTCCACTCTCACAATTACTTAGAGCAACACTTTCAGTTCCAAGAATGAAGCACCCACATTTGATTTACTTTCTCAAACACACAGTGCTCAGGAATATACATATCAAAGGCAAGTCCAACCAAATCATCTCTCCCCTTTACATCCTTTTTCCCATGGGAGAAGATAAGAAAGCAAAGCACTATGAGACACATTCTCTATGATGTTAATGCAAAGGAGTATGGTCAGAACACTAAATACAGTGGTACCTTGCATGTTATATTACCTATAGATAACTTAAAGCAGTACAATCTCCTGGGATACTGATACGGGATATGTTATTATTCCCACTTACCAGCTGGAAAAAATACAAACTAGAAGGTCCCATAAGGGCAGCTGTAATAAAAGCAGGACTCATGTTCATATTGGTATTTTTAGCTGTTGGTTCTTTCTAACCAGTGAGTAATCCTGCTTTTTCTGTGAGCAAAGTTATAACTGTTGGTGGTCAAATCAGTGGCTGATAATCCTGTTTCTAAATCTGCAAAATTAAAACCATGATTATTAAATAATACCATTTATTTTAGAGGCTGCACGCCCACTGCTTCACTTTGGTGGTCTGTCACATGAACCTCTGAGCATAAAAGGTGTTAATCCTGAGGTTCTAGTGCAGAAAATCTCTTAGGAAGATTGCTGCATTCTGCTACTTAATTAACAGTGATGTCTAATATATTATTACTGTACTTCTTCTATTTTAGTTAGAATTAAAAACCTCTAAGGCAAGGACAGGCCTTCACGGACAGTCAATGGCAGGAAGAAATAGAGGTCCTGCAATCTTCTCAAAGCACATTTCTTTAGGCTATAGTAGTCCTAGACTTGTTTTTTGGTCCAGTCTCTTTTCACCTTTCTGCCCTTCTCAGATTCAAGAGCTGTACAACCCCACTGAAAATCCATCAGGTTAAATGGCTTGTTTTGAAGAGCCGAAAAGGAAAAAGGAAGAAGAATGTTGCTAGAAATTCACTACCATTAGGAACCAAGGAAATAGGACAAGTGACAGGAAAGACATGCAGAGCAAGGTGCAGAATGAGCAAAGGTTAGGGAGCTTTCTCAGACAGACTGGAGATGTGGTTTTCTGAGCTCAGGAGGCACCAGTCTGACCTCTGAACCTACCTTGCTCCAGTTCCTGGCCCTCATGCCTGCAGAAAGGAAGCAGCAGGTGCCAGCACTCTTCTTTTACATCTACTTTTACTCTATTTTTACATCATCTATTGCCAAGGGATGATTTGCTGTGTCAAGGGAAGGTCAAGCTACCAAGGACTTAATACCTGTGGAGATCAGTGGTTTTTCTGAAGGTCTGCAAATCTTCTTGCTGTAGGATCAGCAGTACAGGAACAGCTGGACTGGACTACATCTATCCAACATGTTAACTTCTCTCCAGTCAATTTTAAAGCAGTTATCTCTGGGGTTTGCCATATTCCAGGCCTACGATTTTCCCATGTCAGTCTAAAATCATAAGTGTCTTTAGCATTGATTTCCCTAGCTGATATGAGAAATTACTGCATGAAAAATTAAGGTCCTGCCTACCACACAATATGGTTATTCTGATGTTAAAATCAAAAAGTGATGTGAAATTCTTAGAAACACTGAAAAAAACCCAAAAAGGAAAGATGAAAACAAAGGATTTTAAAACCAAATAACTTTATAGGCCTCAGCTAATATATATGTATTACTGAAAGAACAGGGCTCGGAAGGATTTGATATTCATTTCCTTCCTCCCAGAGGACCAAAGGAGTAGACATCCTCGGATTGGTCCACAAGGGAAGGGGAAGAAGGAAAAAAAAGATCTTTATTTTTGTAATGGTAGGACAAAGGGTGATGGGTTCAAACTGAAACAGGGGAAGTTCAGGTTGGATAGAAGGAAGAAGTTCTTTCCTGTGAGGGTGCTGAGGCGCTGGCACAGGTTGCCCAAAGAAGCGGTGAATGCGCCATCCCTGACAGTGTTCAGGGTCAGGTAGGACAGAGCCTTGGGTGACATGTTCTAGTGTGAGGCGTCCCTGCCCATGGCAGGGGGTTGGAACTGGGTGATTTTCAGGTCCTTTCCAACCCAAACCATTCTGTGATTCTATGGTTTTCTGAATTTCAGTTGCTGGGAAGAGCTCAGCTGTCAGTGCCTCGAACTTTGCCAAAGGAGAGGACTGATGTGGAGAACAAGCAGAGTGTTACACGGATATAAAGCCACAAAGCACTGCAAAGATACTAAAAAAAAGACCTGTTTGTAGCCTGGCAGAGAACAAGTGCATGTATTGGGCTTGTACTACAATCTCTCTCCATTTTGGGATGTAGAACCGTGAGGCATTTTGTACTTGAAGAGGCTTGGCTTTCCATGTAGCTTCCTCAGCACATGCCGGTTCAGGATAGCTGTTGTTCTGAGCTGGCAGATGCTGACGGATCCCTCTGCCTCCCCACAGCCTTTTCCTCCAACGTCTGTTTGATTACCTGTTTACCTGAAATTTATCTTCACTAGAAGCATCACTCCTGAGATTTTATTAATCACCATGGAATAACACAACAGGCAGTTCAGCTGCTGGCATCTTAGACTGAGGGAAATCTTCCCTGTGTATGTTCCTGGAAACATCTCCCTTTTTGATGCACAGTTAATAAAACCAAACAACCCAAACCAAAACCATTGATGTAAAGTTTCCCAATTGGTCCTTGGGGACAAATAACTCCCTGTCAATGACATGACAGATGATGGTGTCCCCAGGGAAACATTTTGGCAGTGTGTTGCCTGTATCCTCCTGTAAGCATCTTAGTCCATTTATCTCTCATATGTACATGTAGATGAACAAGGCCTTTGACAACCTGATTTTCCTGTAAAGTCAGCCCTGTTTTGAGAAGGAGATTGGACCAAAGGTCTCCTCCTACCTGCCTATGCCTACATGTAGAGGGCAAACCACAGATACCTTCGGTTTCTATTTGAGATCCAGATCCAAGCAGTAAACTTTGGCCTTGCATCCAGTCCCAGCCTCCAATGCCTCTTTTACTGTGTCTCTCCCCTCCGTGCTGATTCTTCACAAGCACTGGGAACCCATTCCTAGTTTACACAGGAGGATGCTTCAGCTCTTGCTATATCTTGCAATATTGACTTTTCCTGCTGCTCTCGACTAAAGAACATCTGGGCAGAGCTTTAGAGGGAACTCAGTAACTCTCTTTCCTTACTAAGGCACTTTGTGAGGCAAAACTCACCCGAAGACAAACTCCATGATTTGTCCATTTGTCATGGTTTAACTGCAGCTGACAACTAAACCCCACACAGCCACTTACTTACTCCTACCCCAGGGGGGATGGAGGAGAGAATTGGAAGAGTAAAAGTGAGAAAACTCATGGGTTGAGAAGAAGACCATTCAATAGGTAAAGAAAAAAGCCACACACACAAGCAAAGCAAACTAAGGAATTCATTCACCACTTCCCATGGTCAAGCAGGAGTTCAGCCATCTCCAGGACAGGCGCCATCACACCTAGTGGTGACTTGTGAAGACAAACACATGACTCCAAATGTCTCCCCCTCCTTCTTCTTTCCCCATCTTTACATGTTGATTATGATGTCAGATGGTCTGGAACACCCCTTTGGTCATCTGGGGACAACTGTCCTGGTTGTGTCCCCTCCCAAATCCTTGTGCACTCCCTGCCCCTTGCTGGTGGGGTGAGAAGCAGAAAAGGCCTTGTCTCTGTGTAAGCTTTACTCAGTGATAACGAAAACATCCCTGTGTTATCAACACCATGTCCAGCACAAATCCAAACCACAGCCCCATACCAGCTACTATGAAGAAAACTAACTCTACCCCAGCCAAACCCATCACACCATTTCAACAGGATCTGCCTGTACTTGGGGTGATATATCCACCAGTAATTTCTTCTTTGATGTTTTCCCTTCTGCTTCTATCGATGGGGAATGTTGAATTTCCTTTCTATTTTTTTCTTCTTTTCCTATTTTTTTAATGACTCATCCTCTGTAGGTGTGAAAAGGAGCATTATGCACTGCTGGGAGATATAATTTGTGACTCATGTAACCGTGGGCTCTATGCTTTTGGAGTGATAATTAAAAAGAGGGGGTTGGAGCTGCCCGGGGGCTAGGTAAGTATGAGGTTGGAATAAAGACCCTTATCCTTCCGTTCAGCAGCTGACTGATAGAGCGAAACAAGGCTGAATATGTAAGAAGACTGCTTGAATTAAAGGTAAGCTTTGAACTTTGAAGCATTGCCTGCTTCTCACTGGGTTTGCGGCACTCTACCAGGATGCCCAATTAAACACAGTAATTAACTCAGCAAGTCCAGAAATTACTACAGCTATAGAAAGAGACTCCAAAGCAGGAGAAAGGCATTGGCTTTCCAGAAACTCTCAGCCATTCTCCAGTCCTGAAACCTAGCCAAGGAAGGGCTGACTCAAACACAGATCTCCCCTTCTCAGCAACACCCCCCCAAACTTGTGGAGTGAATATCAGTTTGTTCTAGGCACTGCGTGTCCAAGTTCCCTCCTAAAGCAGGATCCATAAAGATTCTTGGCAATACAGGGAGGTTTTTCTCATTTTCTGGTGCTCTCTTTTCTTGGCAAAATCATTTTCTACTGAAATAATAAAAAATATTCACAGGAAGTGAGATTCACATCACACAGAGACTGCAGAAATGCCTCTGAGCCTCATTGATTCCAATTTATTGTGCTTTCCATGGGACAAAAGCAGAAGTAAAGGGATTCATCTTAACCTCTTGAAGCTGAGTTCAACACTGCCCTTCATATTGTCCCCTTTTTGGCTAAGTCTGCTTTTCAGTGGTGTGTGCTGGGGATTTTCACTAATGACTCACCTAGGAGGAAACTATGTTTAGTAAGGGAAGCATAGATTAGTTGTTTGAATGCTTACTTGGGATCTAGGAAATAGGGGATCTCTTCGTTTCTCTGGTACATATGTCCTGTGTAAGCCTAAATACTTTTAAAGATGAGAGTCACACTGAGGATTAGTTGGGATTATGTCTGCAGTTAAGGCATCCCATCTCAGATACATGTTTAGGCTTTCTCCACCATGGAAAGGGTTAAACAGTTCTAGGACGTGGTTCTAGAACACTTCATGAAGATACCGGTTTAAGCCCAGAAACCAGTTGACCATCTTTCCATAACACGTTCTCAGATAATCACATCTGCCTTCGATGTTTTTATCTCCAGGTGATGTGTCGGTACTATTATATCTCTTGTATATGCCTGGAGCTTCTCCTCCTCCCCCTTCTTCACTGACCTCGGAGTCTGCAGAGCTGTTCATTTCACATATTCTCACTCCTCTCTCCCAGCTACCATTGTACAGCAGCTTTACCCCCTTCTTAAATATGCTATCCCAGATGCGCTACCACTGTCACTGATGGGCTCAGCCTTGGCCAGTGGTGGATCCATCTTGGAGCTGGCTGTCATTGGTTCTATCTGACATGGGAGAAGCTTCTAGTGGCTTCTAACAGAAGTCACCCCTGTAGCCCCTCACTACCAAAATCTTACCATGGAAACCCAATAAACTATTAGGGACTTGATGATCTTAAAGGTCTTTTCCAACCTAGCTGATTCTATGACTCTGTGATTACTTCTCTTCTCTTCTTCTCTGTGCATAGCTCAACAAAGAGAACTGAAGCAGAAGACGTTCAGCTCAAAATCACAAACATTTCCCACCTGTATGTTGAATATTGCCTTACCAGGAGAGAGTCATTGCTACTGGAATTAAAACACACCTCTAAAGCATACTTCCATTTCAAATCAGAAAGCTGAAAGGGTCTTTGGTCTCCAGCTGGGCTGAATGAAAGCCAGGGACTCTCCAGGCACAGTGTAGATTTGGGACTTTCAATCTTTTGTAGCAGCCTTCAAATATCTGAGGGGGCCTACAAGGATGCTGGAGAGGGACTCTTCATCAGGGACTGGAATGATAGGACAAGGGATGGTGGGTTCAAACTTCAACAGGGGAAGTTCAGGTTGGATATAAGGGGGAAGTTCAGGTTGGATATAAGGAAGAAGTTCTTTACTGTGAGGGTGCTGAGGTGCTGGCACAGGGTGCCCAAAGAAGTGTTAAATGCTCCATCTTTGGCAGTGTTCAAGGCCAGGCTGGACAGAGCCTTGGGTGACATGGTCTAGTGTGAGGCGTCCCTGCCCATGGCAGGGGTTGGAACTGGATGATCTTAAGGTCCTTTCCAACCCAAACCATTCTATGATGCTACGATTCTATATTCTTACCACTTTTATAGACTTCTGGGGTTTCTGGGATTGAAAGGATGTGTGTAGCCTCTTCTGGAATAAACAGCTGTTATTGCACCATTGCATCTACTCTTGGAGGATAAATTTGTCTTGATCCTACTGTATCTGAGAGAGCTCTTCTCTCACCTTGTATAGGACAAACAGTAAGCAAATCTATAGAAAGGAAGAACCAAACCCACCCGAATGAGAGTTTTCTTTTCATCAATATGAACATTCCTGGCTCTTCAGTGGTTCTGTTTTAAAATACAACACAAAACACAATGACTTGCAGCCCGAGCAGATGCACTCTAAGTCAGCAAGTGTGTCCCAATGAAGAGCACATACTTCTCTGATCAGTGCACTCAGCATTTGCATCAGCTCAGAAAAATGTTTCAAGTTCATTTTAATGCTGCAGCATACTGAAAAATGCATTAAAGCTTTGAATTAATGCTTGGCTTGGGCTTTGAAGCCAGCTTGAGATACTCAACTCAGATACCATGATGACAAGTGTGGTTTAAAATACCTAGAAAGAGATGAGATGTGGAAGCAGAACCTTCTAATGATGGTTGAATTTGGCTCCTTATCACCTTTGCTATAAAAAGCTAAAGAAAGGGTCTTCTTTCTGCTAAATAGACTGTACTCTAGTAAAACTTTCAGATGATATTAAGGTTATTTCATAGCCACTCATGAATGTTATGTGTTAATATACTCACATCAAAGTATTCAGTCCTTTTCCCATATGACATGCCTCCTGGCATGTGGGTGTACACACATGCATGCACACAATTCAACATGTAAAATTTACATCTCAGCAATTCCTCCAGTCATAAGCTCTTCAGCAAATGATGCTGTTGATAAAAGTGAACTGCACTGGGAGAGCCTTTGTAATCTTTTCTCTGCATGTTCAGGGAGAAGAGGAGGGCATCTCACCATCCAAGAGTACTGATTCATTATGGATTAATCAGTTTGGCTGCCTGGAATGCAGGTTTCTGTCCCCAAGCAAGTCAACCCATCTGCAGTGCCTGCTCCTTTTTCAGTTAGTGGAGTTTAGGGGCAGGAGAATTCTTACAGAAAACTCTGTAAAAGTCTTTTTGCTAAAGGCAAATGAGGGAGCACAGGCACCATTACACTATGCATCCCAAGTGCGCAGTAGGCAAAGCAGAGGGATCATACAGTTCTCAGCCAGCCTCAGGATAAGGGTATTGCAGGTGAGGGAGTGACATTATTTCCTGTTATTTAGCTCTTTTACTTCCCAAAACGAGGTATTTTCATCAATACTGCTTGCTGAGGGTGGTTTTTGACCTGTACTAACTCCTGACCCATGACTAGGAAGTGCATAGGGGAATAAGTTTTTGGCATGGACTATTCTAACAGCACAATGGCATTGAAGTCAGTGCCTGGGACTCCTCACAGGGTTGTTTAGTTTACCAATAAAGACATATACTCAGTGTTGAACCCTTTTTTTGACGATGGAATTTGACAGCAAGGGCATCTGTACCCCCTCAAACTGAAGGATACAGAGCCCCTTATGCCTGGAGAGGAACTTCACAGCTCTTCCATATGAGCGTGTATTCATGTGGCAAATGAGAATCTCTGTCTCTTTAAAAACCAGTGTCTTGAGGAACAAGGCTCAATAAAGCAGCTGAGGAAAAGCAAAGCAAAGCTGAAACCTTTGCTTCTGCCTCTGTATCAAAGGCACAGGTTTAATGTAACAGCAAAATGTCCACTCTCCCACACTGACTACATTTACTTTGGTTGTGACTCTGCTGTGACCTGCTTTTGCTTAACGTGGACTTAGTGTGCTGAAAAATCGATCAAGCTGTGTATGAGTAGTTTTTGCCTGGGTTTTGTTAGTTTTTTTCCCAGGGAATTCATTCACTCCTAACACTGCTGCCTTCCACCCAAAACACCTCTAATCCACCATCCCTCCTGATAGCTTTTCTCATAACAACCGTGTCCTGTTCGCTCTGTGGCTTTTTGATCAGCAGCTTTTTGGGAGGAGTCCTCTAATTCTTTGATCCTTTTCATTTCAAGTTATTTCTTTAATGGTAAATTCTTTCTGGCAGGCAATCTCTCGAGTCCAGCATCCTCTGTGTAACCCAGTGATTTAGAGCAAGGTGGAAGGAATGCACCTGAGGGATAAAGCATCTTGTGATAAAGTTTCCTCTACATACCTGTATTTACAATCTGCATCATACCACAAACCTGGAGCCTGGTACAGAGTGATTAGGTACTTTTCAAGCTCATCTGCACTACTTCTGGCTGTCCTAGCAGGCTGTTTTAATGCCCAGATGTGTTTTTGTTTAAGCTTCTGATGCCAATCAAACCCGCTGCAGTGATTTCCACAGCAATGGGGAAGAGTGGCTGGAAAGCTGCATGACAGGAGAGGACCTGGATGTATTGTTGACAGGCAGCTGAGTATGAGCCAGTTTGTGCCCAGGTGGCCAAGAAGACCAAGAGCATCCTGGCCTGTATCAGCACCACTGTGGCAGCAGGGCCAGGGCAGGGACTGTCCCCCTGCGCTGGGCACTGGTGAGGCTGCACCTCGGATCCTGGGTTCAGTTCTGGTCCCTCACTACAAGAGAGACATTGAGGTGCTGGATGGGGCCAGAGAAGGGCACCGGAGCTGGAGCAGGGCCTGGAGCACAAGTGTGATGGGGAAGGGCTGAGGGACCTGGGGGGTTTAGTGTGGAGAAGAGAAGGCTCAGGGGGGACCTTCTCGCTCTCTGCAAGTGCCTGACAGGAGGATGGAGCCAGGAGGGGGCTGGGCTCTGCTCCCAAGGAACAAGGGATGGGACAAGAGGAACCGGCCTCAAGCTTCATCAGGGCAGGTTTAGCTGGAGCTGAGGAACAATTCCTTGTCCAGAGGGTGCTCAGGGATTGGAACAGGCTGCCCAGGGCAGGGCTGGAGTCACCATCCCTGGAGGTATTTAAAAGACGTGTAGATGTGGTGCTGAGGGACATGGTTTAGAGGTGGATTTGGCAGTGCTGGGTTAACAGTTGGACCCAATGATCTTAAAGATCTTTTCCAATCTAAACAATTCTATGATTTTATGAGTTTTGTCGCATCCATTAGTGCAGAGAGGAACTATCATCTCAAGAGCTGGGGAAAAACGTGGCCAAGGCTGAAAAGGAGATAACATTTATATCACAGAGGCATATTTGGAGAATTTACTGAGAATTTATCCCTAAGCTCTTCGTTATCAAGTTATTTATCTGTGCTTCTTTTTCCCTGTCTGTAAAACAGCATAATTGTACAAGATTTTTAATGATTTTGAGACTTGGGTATGAATAATCTCATTAAAAATCTACACAGCACACTAGTTATTGCTACCATGACATAAAAGGTGCATTATACACCAGAAGCAGAACTTAAAATGGAAGACTCAGTTTTATAAGAAGCTTTTCCAAGAAGGAGTCTTCCTCAGCAACCCTGTTTTGTAGAATTGTATTTTAAAACTATTCCTGTTTTAATATTCACAAAACTTGGTTTTAAAACACAGACATTGCTCACAGAAGAGAGTTTTGATATTTTAATTCAGTCTAATAATAACACTTGCATTGCTCTGAGTAGAGGCATGAGGATAAATAGTCTAATACATAAAATACTGTGTCATTCCAGTGACAGGGGCCAGAAAATCATTAAACAGACTTTTATAACAGTGTGATGTTGCTGAATTTAGCTCTTCTCATGCTCCCAATGCACAGAGGCTCAGATTCGACCCACCTGGTTTTAAGCACTGAAATGAAGTATTTATATTATGGGGCTATTCAGCTTCTATCAAAGAATGATAAGTGCCTCGAGGGACAATTCAGTTCATTGGTGGCCTGACTTGCCATCTGGAGGTCCCAGTTTCTCATTAAGGTCCTTTCCAACCCTAAATGTTCTATGATTCTATGATTCTGTCAGGACTAGAGTAAGAGTAAATGGTGGTGGTAAGAGCCTACATTTGGACAGGATGGGTGTAAACTTCTGTGTGGTTAAAACCATCACTTAGACATGAATCAACTGCTCTCTAACTAACAGTACAGCTGTGCTTTGATAGCCATAGACTTCTTATGGGCTGAAGTTGATCTTGGTAATAGTTTGCCCTGCCTTCCTAGCAGATGGGTCATTAATGTGATTGATACTGATATATCACATCATCAGAGCTATCTTAGCAGCCCTATTAAAACTAATTGCTGGTCAGGATAAGCCAGAAACAATTAGCAAGAGACACTGATTGGGTCAGAGGGGATTTATCCTTCAGTTCAAAAGACATCGTGGCTTTCAACTCTTCTGGCACCTTGGTTGAGTGGCAGCCAAACCAAAGGCTAGGCAAAGAACTTAAAGGCAATTCAGAATAATCTTAAAGTCAGATGAGCAAGCTGGTTACGTCTGTCCATATTGGCTTCTAGTTGATTTTCTCCTTCACTAGATTGGGCTGTGGAAAGCTTGAGAACCCAATCTGAAATCGAAGTGTGACAGGCAAAAGGGATTGTCTGGGAATATATAAGTGTGTGTGGTGTGACGAGCATGTGGACAGTGACTGAGGAAAATCAACCCTAACTTGGTCTTCCATAAGAAAACATAATGTGCTGCCAGAAAAAAGGAATTCCAGGAGGAATCTTCCCAAAGTGGTCTGACACTGCTATATTGCAGATTTTGGTGATGGAATGATACTTTTTCTCAGCTGAATGTATCTATAGAGCCCTGAGAAACCTGTGAGTATTACAGGAGTGTATTATAGTTCTGTCACCATGCTACATACCTGAGGCAGCTGCTAAATTCAATCTAGAGCTATTACATTTTCCAGTATTTGAATATTGCTGCAATAAAATCAGGAAGAATTGCTAGCCTGACCTCTGGAGCACATTCGTCTGCCATTAAAGGTGGATGGTCTTTCATACATGAAAGATGTTCCTCGAAGGCACTTAAGAACCTAGAAATAACATTGGTGCACTGAACCTGGTGCCCTGTTGGCAATTGCTACATGCCTCCAAATCCCTTTTATAAATAAATGAGCTTCCTCTATGACATAAAGTGTTTGCCTCTGTTTCTCGAATCGAAGGCAGTTGTAACCAACTGCAACCTCCTTCTAGTTTCTCTCTTGCATTTATGCATAGCTAACTTAGAGCTATGTTTTCTTTTGCTAGTAATGTCCTTTACTTCAAATACTTCTCATTCCTTGGCATTTCCCTCCCAAGTGCATTTATAGACAGCAGTAAATTCATGCCCAGCCATTTCTTTGTTCAGCTGCATGAACTTAGCTCACGTAGTCCTCTCATTAGGTCAGAGAGGTTCACCTTCCCCTGAAAACCCTCATAGTCTTGGTGATTGGAGATGCACTTGAGACATGAATAATATATTTCATTCTTCATTTCCTACCAGATATCAATGACTACTTCTCAGGGCTGCATTTGTCACGAGTATGGTTAACAGTGAGTAACTAATGTGGAGGCATCTATCTTGGCACAAGTTATTCTAGACTCCCTTGACTAAACAGAAGTCAAGAAAGTCAGTGATATTTAAGGTGTTATTTATTATTCTCAGCTAGAAGAAGACACCAGCATTTGGTTAGATGGTTCATGTTATTGACTCAGTCAATACAGGAAGTCAATCTTTATTGACTAAAACAGGATTTTGGGGTGATTAGCCTGTGATCACCTGTGTTGCAGACAGTGATAGTTCAATGAGAGAGAGCTCACCCCACTGAGTTTGATTAACATCCTCAGAACTTTCTTCTCCATCATTTCCAGCTGGCAAACTCCTTCACTAGTTCACACCTTCTTGCTACTGATCCTTGCACCTCATGCTGTTAAATTTCATCTCATTTTGAATACTTTTAACATCAAGGTCATTTGTTTCTCTCTTTGTGACAGCTTGATCCTTCTTGTTAGGGAAAATGCCTTGTACATTAGGTATTGAACTGAAAACTCTTCTGCTCTTTGCATCATCATGATTAATGAAAGAAGTAAGTAAATTCAATCCCAGAACTGATGTTTGAGTGAATTTGCTAATAACCCTTTTCCACCCTGATGCTTCTCTGACAGTCCTATTTTAATTTGATTCTTCACTCACCCTTTACTTACCTTTTCCACTACTTGTATTAGTCTTGTTTTCTTAGGAAAACATGGGTAAGAGCAGCAAAGCGGAAGATTGCCCTTTCTTGGTAGAAATACTTGTTTACACCTTCTTAAATTACTCAGAGAGCTAGACCGAAAAACTCCGTCAGAGTTTACACTGTAGTTAGAATCACAGATGGTTTGGGTTGGAAAAGACCTTTAAGATCATTAACCCAGCACTGCCAAGATCACCACTAAATCATGTCCCTAAGCACCACATCTCCACACCTTTTAAATACCTCCAGGGATGGTGACTCCACCACTTCCCTGAGCAGCTTGTTCCAATGCTTGAAAACCATTTTTGGGATTATTTGACCTCTAATGGTCTGAAGAGCAGATGAAATGAGAATGGTCACAGAATAAAAGGTTATCTGAGACTGGAAGAGAGCACCAGAGCTTTGCTCCACAACCTGCTCAAAGCATGGCTGATCTTGAAGTTTCAGCTTCATAGTCAGACAATTTTGCTCAGGAATTCGATGAAGATTTACATGCTCTGTAAGTATGGAGATGCACTGGTCTGGAATGGTAGAGGCAGATCCTTTTGGAGGAAGGGATTTCATAGAGCCATAAGACAAGCACCTAAACTGAACACTTATTCATTACCTTCTTGGTCTGAATAAAAGTCTTTATGTTCATGGGAAAGTCCAGATGCTGCTTAAATGTTCCACTTACATTGCTTAAGATCTGAAGCACTGTGATTCCCTTCTGCATCTGGCTAGATCCAAAGTTGTCTGCAGTCAATAGCAGACTGTATTGTAGTCAGTGAACAGGGATTTAGTCATGTTTACTCACACTCTTCATTTTAAGGAAAGATATAATAAGGATGTCTAAAAAGAGGGTTAGTTCTGGGAGGCACAGAGCTCAGAGAGGGAAGATTTTGGAAAGGTTGTGAATTAGAGCAGAAACTTTTCTTTACACATATCATTAAATAAGAATTATCTTTTATCAATATGAATTATTTCTCCTTTAAAAAATCCTGAATTAAACTATAATGTATTTTTTCTTTCTTCTGCTCTATTTTCCTTTCTTTTTTCCCATTTTCTCTTCATTTTATTTCTAGCTAAAAACATGCAAATGGGGGGGGGCGGAACTAGATGATCTTAAGGTCTTTTCCAACCCTAACTATTCTATGATTCTATGATAAAGGTGGGAATGCAGCAAAATCACATTGTAAACCTATTTTTAAACTGAAGTTGCAAAAAGAGGATCCTGTTTGACTTTTGCTTTTGAAGAAAAAGCAAACAAGAATAACTTCAAGGCATTCTGAGCAAAGCTGAACATTGGTGATTGTTGAATGCTCCATCCTTGGCAGTGTTCAAGGCCAGGCTGAATGGGACTTGGAGCAATCTGCTCTAGTGGAAGGTGTCCCTGCCTGTGCAGGATGTTAGGACTGGATGATCTTAAGGTCCTTCCCAACCCAAACCATTCTATGATTCTCATGAAATCATTTTCATCAATGGAGTCAGTGTGGGGGTATGCAAGAGAAAGATCACCTCTCATTTCCAGTTACATTCCCCTCTTGAAGTTTTCAATATATGGTCTGTATAGGGACTGTAGTGATAGGACAAGGGGTAATGGGTTCAAACTGAAACAGGGGAAGTTCAGGTTGGATATAAGGAAGAAGTTCTTTACTGTGAGGGTGCTGAGGCGCTGGCACAGGGTGCCCAGAGAAGTGGTGAATGCTCCATCCCTGGCAGTGTTCAAGGCCAGGTTGGACAGAGCCTTGGGCGACATGGTCTAGTGTGAGGTGTTTCTGCCCATGGCAGGGGTTGGAACTGGATGATCTTAAGGTCCTTTCCAACCCAAACCATTCTGTGATTCTATAATGGCACAGTTTTGTACTTGTGCTTCCTTGATCTTTTGATCTTTGCTCTTTCAGCTCAAGGCCAAAGCACAAACTAGGCAATTGGGAAAAAACAGAATAAGGAGAGGAAATGCTTCAGAAGGAGCAAGGATAAGCTTCTGGCTAATATATGGAATATACTTATTGTTTATTAGTTTGTTTATTTCTCTGATCTTCTTTTTAATTAGAATACCAATCGCTTTTCCGTTGTCAGGAATAACCAGGCTCCAATCAGCAGAGTCTGGAATATTAATCAGACTTAATTTTTTTATCTGGAACCATAACAATGTTAATATTAAAATGTCATCAGTCTCGTGGAGATACATAATGAGCATGAAACGAACATCATTTTTTTTATATCCCCCTCCTTTTGTAGAACCAATTTAAATTACAAATGTTCCTGATAAAAATTGCACAGACTAATTCTGATATCACAGACAATTATTTCCAGTTTGGTGAGGGGAAAAAAGTACTCCAAAAGACACAAAGTGTTGGAGAGGACTTTAAAACCGAGTGCCATGGGTTGGAAGCATTGTTCATTTTCATGGTCCATCAAGAGGGGTATTTTGTAAGAGTTAAATACTTCCCCCTTTGAAATTGTAGTGATAGGACAAGGGGTAATGGGTCTAAACTGAAACAGGGGAAGTTCAGGTTAGATTTAAGGAAGAAGTTCTTTACTGTGAAGGTGCTGAGGCACTGGAACAGGCTGCCCAAAGATGGGGTAAATGCTCCATCTTTGGCAGTGTCCAAGGCCAGGTTGGACCGAGTTTGGAGCAACCTGGTCTAGTGTGAGGTGTCCCTGCCTGTGGCAGGGGGTTGGAACTAGATGATCTTAAGGTCTTTTCCAACCCAAATCTTTCTGTGATTCTATGATTCTATGAAATGGCTTCTTTCTCCAGCAAGCAAATCCAGATTGATTCACCTTTATCAATTTCTCCTCTGAAGATGTGTATTCTGGAACAAGACAGCTTTGCTTCAAGTGAATTTAAAAATCCATTTCAAGGACTCACTTGTCATAAGACTCATTTACTGTGGAACAATAGCAGGCACAAACTGTGTTAATTAAGAATGTTTTTTCTGCTTGAAATTAACATCCTGACTCTATCTAAATGAACTTTGAAGTGCAGATTCTCTGTGCTGTGAATGAACTTTGTTCTGTGTTTCCTAATGTAAAGGGATCATTTCATATCAACTTGATGGGTTTTCAAAAAGCCATAGCAACAGGGTTACTTGAGGTCTGTTATACTCAAAATGGTATTGTCATTATACAGAGATGAAGTAGTACTACTTTTCATGTGGATACAGTTATGCCTCTAGAGAAGTACTTATATCCATAGAGATAATGCCTGAAAAGCAGGGAGAAAAGTAGGAACAAGTGGCTAATAAACTGGTCTGAATGCTTTCCTAGAGTCTCTCTTCATTATGCATTGTTCATTAAAGAATGTCTGACTGTAGTAATTATACCTGTAATTAAAATAGGTCTTAGATGTTCATTTCTTCATAGCAGGGTCTATCTTTTTATTAGCTGATCATATAAACTCATTTATGTATGCTTATTTTGTAGCACCCAGAACAATGAGGGCACTGATTCACAGCAATCCACTGCAATAAATTAAAGCTATTAAGAAACTTAGGGGGTGTAGTCCCAGATCACCCAAAGGATGTATCAATTAATGGAAAATCAGGAGAGGTGGGACCAATTTCTGCTGCTTCCTGTCCTTGGTGTGTTCCTCCTTCCTTGTAGGCTTCAGTTTGCTTTTAAAGGGAGACTTGAGATCTGGCTCAGGGTCACCTAAGCTGGGATTTGTCTTGTCTAACTGCAGTGATTGATAGGGTGGGGGTTCACTCTGACTCTCCTTTTTCTTGCCAGCAGAGAGTGATTCCAGAAAGCTTGTGGAGATCAGGACATGTCTCAGCCAACTGACAGCAGACACACAACCAAAATGCCATCAGCTCTCTGGTCAGCACTTAGTGTAGCTCCAGTCTGGTGTTGACACTCCACACTGGAAAGAGACTTTCCAGAGCAAAATGTATGCACAGTTACTATCCCCATTTTGTTTTCCATGTGACATGGGCCAGTACAGGACTCTGTGGTTCGGACACAGAAAAGAACAGGAATAAGCATAAAGACTTGATCCTTTACTGGTCCAAACGCATCATCAGGTCTCTTTTACACCAATGTCCCAGCTATTGGGGAGCAGAATTGATAGCACTGGAGAAAATAGAGCAGAAAAAGACATCAGCATCTGACCAGGCAGAGAGGTAAGGCCAATAGATATCCCTTGAAAGCATCTGCAAGGTAGAGACAGCTTGCTCCTGTCATTCATTGAGTGGGCTGCCATCTTCAACCCACGCTACTGTGTCGTGTCTTCTTGTCAGAGGAGGATGCCTTCGTGCATTTGAAGTTCTTATTTAACCTGATTGCATCCCTCTGGATTTGAAAGGAAAACAGTCTTCTCATCCTTGTTTTGCCTTGGAGCTTCTCAGCATAAAATAGACTTAGGGTTGTCTTCTACTGTAGATCAAGAAAAGGGAAATTCCCTGTGCAACTTTCTTCTATAAGGTAGTGAAGGTTCTGTCAGTCCTGTCCCAAATAATTATTTCTAATGGGCTCCTGAAAAGATCAGTTTTTGGCCTTTCACTGTCAAACCTTTCTCCCTGTTTACTTGCCAGGAACAAAATATAACCATCAAATTTTACACGTCACTAAGCTTGGGGGAGACTAAGTAAGAAGGATGGGACTGTCAGCATGGTGACACATGGACCATTTGGTAAACTGTGTTCAGACAAATAGTGTATATTTCAAAAAGGTCAGAATTCTCCATACATCTAAGATCAAATAAGGCAGATCAGTCATCCATCAGACACTGACTCCATCCTACAAATTAACATATAGAGTGGATTGATTCTTTATAGGGCTTATATAAAGCAGTAACTGAGAAAGACTCATGGCAGATAATCAGCCAAATATGAGCTTCTACTTCAGTGCAGGAGCCAAAAAGGGCTGATGTGATTCCTTGAGGCGTAAACGTAGATCCTCAGTTTGGCTGAGGTTGTGTTAATTCTCTGTTTGTCACAGGTGAGATTATGGCCTATGTTACAGTGAATAGAAGCTGATAAATTGGAGTAGGTACAGAGAAAGGCTATGAGAGTCATTAAAGGATTGGATTTGGCTTAAAATGGAAAGAACAGAGAGAAGGTCAAGAAATTGTTTGACCAGTCTGTCAAAATTCGTATCAGGAACAGACCATTTAGCCTTGCCAACAAAGGTTCAACAGCATCTATCCCAAAACTGAAGCTAAATATTCAAAGCAATCAAATTCAAGTTTCTTTTTAATATTAAATATAGTCAATGGATAAAATTTTTTCAGGGTTATTGAGCATAATTCATCACTGACAATTTCTAAATCAGGACAGGAATCATCTTAGAACTGTGTGAGAACACAAACAAGTGTTGACTCCAGTAAATCTTCTGTGTATTACACTGGCAGCAAAAGAAATGTGTTGGAACACAAGGAACTTTGACTATTCCTGTAGAGAGCTTATTCTGTGTCCTGGAAATGTAGGACTAGATGCATGTCATAAATTTTTCAGACTTTTCTGTTCTGATCCCCAGAAAAAAGAAGAAAGAGGATTTTATCCACCAGATCAAACAAGTCCTGGATGATCTGGAGAAGACTGTTAGAAAGGCAAAGCAATACTTAAAGTGTCCTGCAGTGAAGAACACCTTATGGCTTCTGATAGACTATTGCCATGTCTAGTTATCTAAAATGCTGAAATGATTACAACTTAGGATCATAGAATGATTGAATGGTTTGGGTTGGGAAGGACGTGAAGATACCCCCCCTGCCATGGGCAGGGACCCCCCTGCCATGGGCAGGGACACCTCACATTAGACCATGTCACCCAAGGCTCTGTCCAACCTGGCCTTGACACCACCAGGGATGGAGCATTCACCACTTCTCTGGGCACCCTGTGCCGGTGCCTCACCACGCTCACAGGGAAGAACTTCTTCTTTTTATCTAACCTGAACTTCCCCTGTTCCAGTTTGAACCCATCACCCCTTGTCCTAATGCTACAGTCCCTAAAGAAGAGTCACTCCTTCTCCAGCACCCTTGTAGCCCCCTTCAGACCCTGGAAGCTGCTCTGAGGTCTCCACACAGCTTCTCTTCTCCAGGCTGAACAGCCCCAGATTTCTCAGCCTGTCTCCATATGGGACGTGCTCCAGCCCCGGTCATCCTTGTGGCCTCCTCTGATCCTTCAAATCTTGATACTGGGTGTCCAGTCAAGATCCATTCAAAATTGTGCCCTGTCTGCACCAGTAGCAAAGACTAGAGCTTGTAAGCAAAGTCCAAGACATGTCTGATACTGACCAGTCATTGAATAACCACCTCAGAGTTCTTTGTTCACACATGAAGGAGCCAGAAGGAAGGTGCCCCATGTCGTGGTGAAATCAGAGAATCATAGAATGGTTTGGGTTGGAAAGGACCTTAAGATCACCCAGTTCCAACCCCCTGCCATGGGCAGGGACACCTCACGCTAGACCATGTTACCCTGAGCTCTGTCTAACCTGGCCTTGAACACTGCCAGGGATGGAACATTCACCACTTCTCACTACTGAATCCTGACTGTTGTAATATAATGTAAAGATGGTGATGTAACTCACCATCTGGCTTGTGGTAACTATGTTCATGTAAGAGGACACACAGGAGTGTTGGAGGCACTCTTAAAGGATGAGAGCTATGGCAAGCTACTTCTGTTCAGAGCGCTGAAAGGAAACCTGTGATACCAAAGGCTCATGAAGTAAAAGATCCATCCACTGGTAAAACGTTTATGTACTGAAAGTAAAAATTACTTGGATCCTTGCAATGTGTGAGTTTATATATCTTCTACTACCAGACCTTTGTTCTTTAACTCTTCCTAATAATATTCCAGATGTTTTCCATTGTAATGTCCAAATAATTTCTTCTTAAATCTCTAATTAAATCAGAATAATCTTTGCTTGATAATCTTTGCTTCTGTGGGGATCAAAATTTGGGTCTCTCTTTTCTATTGTAAAATGTTCAGGGATCTGTACGTTTAAGATCTCTGATGCTGTCAAATTTGCTTGCAGCTGCTCACAGGGATTCATGGAAATTTAGGGAGTGACAGACAAACGTAAGGCTCAGATAACGAGGAAAAATCTCACTTTAAGAAGCTGATTTGGGGACAGATTTTTGTGCAACTGAGTAAAACAAAGTAAGAAGCAGAAAAAGGCAGATATGATTCAGCTTTTGAGAAGAGTCCTTTATGCAGAAGAACACAGAGGGCAAAAGGGTGCTGAGGGATTGCTTCCCTTGCAATGAGTTCTGGAAAGACCTCCTTAAAGCACTGCTCCTACCACCAAGAGTCCCAGTCTCATGTTCTTCTGCAGGACTTCTATTGATGCTCTTCTTATGTCTTAAAAAGAGCATCGTGGGTCTAAACAGGTCTTACTCCATGAAATACAATAGCAAATAATGGCACACAGAAATCTCACTTTAACTATGAGCAGAAAAGTGACTGCTGATTTGCAGTCACTTCTGCACCTAAAAGCAAATGAGGTGTGACATTGTCCTATTCCATTTCTGGAGATCCAGATCTTGGAGCTTACTCAATATCATGAGCTATGTTAGTGCTGGGAAAAAAGCCCAAGTGTCTTGGCTGCTATCCTGGTACACTAACCATCAGGTTATCCATCAGGAGCAAATCTTTCCAAGCTTACCCACTGCTTTTTGCATGGTCCATGGCACAGCCCTTTGGCAAATGGAGAAGTCCTATCTACAGCTCTTTTCTGCTTCCAAGGACCCATATGGAGCTGCAATATCAACTTTTCCAGCAGCCCAGAGAGGCCAATGGCTCAAAATGGAGCAACTGCAAAAGACAAGAAAAGGGGGCAATGGAGAAAGACGTGGACAAGAACATTTGCCTTCACATTTAAGTGAATTTGTTATTTTTTAATCACTCTCTCTTTTTGGGAAATGATAGCAGATGCAGCAGATGTTGGCAACCCAACAAAGGGTTTCCACTCTAGGTTGATGGCAGGCGGCTGCAGCATGGGAGCAATATGGAGTATCATGAGCGGGCTGAGCTGTTCACCTTCATGCACGTGGGAGAAAAACTGGACTCTAGTGGCATCTACTGAACACACCCATGCTGGAGGGTGTCCTAAGTACTGCTCTTCTGCAGGACCATCAGTGGACATCACCTTCCTGTTCCTTTAATAGGCCAAACTGTAAGAGGCTGAACTGAGGTGGCCCTTCCCATTGCCAGGGGTGCACTGACACAGTAGAAAAATTGTAATGAATGAACAATTCAGATAGGAAGAGCCATGGAGAAGATCAAGCATGGAGGAGATGTGGAGGAAAAATGGGCTTATACACAGTTATTTAGAACACTGAATATGGGTGTGGGAATAAAAGGCTGGTCTTCTATCTGCTAGGTCAGTGTTTCACCAGCTACATCACTGTCTTTAAAACTGCAGATGTTTGGGGAGCATGTGGCTCTCTGGGCATCCTGTCCATTGCATGTAACTCCTACTAACAGAGTGACATGCTCGAAGAGGATCTCCAAGAGTCAGCTGTATGCTCCAGGCCTGGGAATAGCAGACCCAGAACCCCAGGAAGAGGCACATCAGGAGGCAGGTGTAAAGGGAATGATGAGTTGTTGTTCAGGGTCTCAGCATCTCCTGCTCATTCAGTGATAGGCTAGAATGGCTGGTAACCTGGAACCACTTTGATAGTCAGATTTACCATGGATGGAGAAAGGTCAGGTTGAAACAGATGAGCTGTAACAACCATCTAGGAAATCTTTGGACCTATCTGACCCTGGTGCAGATGGGTCCCTGAGCTTCGTGTTTGTCCTGATGATTTCTCTGCTCATCTTCTTCAGTCTTCTTTCTCTTCTTCACCCAGTTCTCTTCTGTCACATCACTCTTAGCCACAAAAAAAACCATAAAACCAACCATACTTTTCAAAGTGGAGGTCCATGCAGACACTATGCTGGCTCTGAGTGACCAAAAGCAGATGTGAAGTATGGGAAAAAGATCAGTAGAGTGAGCACAGGAGGAATTGTTTTCCCCTAGTCTCCCACCATTCATTTTTATCCCTGAGACTTCCAGAGACAGAGACTTTCTATGTCCCAGAAACCTTTGATGGATTTATCTTCCAGGAGCTATCCATTTATTCCCTGAACCCAGCTAAGCTTTTAGCATTCATCATATCCTAGGACAGCTTAACTACAGTTTGAATGAAGAACCACTTGCTTTTGCTTCTTCTGATTCTTCATCCTAATGACCTCTCATCATCACACTGGAGGAAACAGAACAATTAACCCTTACCTGTTGTCTCCAAACCACTCATAATATACTCCATCAAACACAGTCTCTTCTGAAATAGTAGATCATTTGCTTAGTGAACGCTGCAGGCCTGGCAAATGCATTTGAGCTTTCAGTGTGAAACCTCTTCCTATGGCTCTCAGAAAACCCTGATGTCAAGACCTGGTAACATGTAGAGATACAAGCACAAACATGTGAGGGAAAATAGAGTTTGGGGAAACACAATCCAGACTGCCATTAGAAAGTAATACATCTGTGTTCAAATCATATTACTGTGACAATCAAGCTCCTATTTACTTGTAGAAATGTGCTTTTTGGGTCTCTGATGTAAGGGATTGGCATTTGGAGAGCTGTAGTTGTAAAAAGCTAACATACCTGACAGCAGCTCTGAGTCAAGCTGGTGGAGCTGATTGAACAGGTTACCAGAAAACACACAAACTCGGATTGAAACCTCAGGAAAGTAAATCATGGACATGCTGACAAGTTGTAAGGGACACAGAGTGTTCTATAGGGGCATTTTTGAGTTCAGTGTGAGCAGAAAACATAGAATCATAGAAACATTTAGGTTGGAAAACACCTTTAAAGATCATCAAGTCCAACCATTCTCCAGCACTGCCATGGCCACCACTAACCCATGGCACTGAAAACCTCATCTACATGGGATATGAACACTTGCAGGGATGGTGTCATGGTTTAAGCCCAGCCAGTAACTCAGAACCACGCAACTGCTCACTCACTCCCCGTCTTCTTCCCGCCCTGCTCCCGGAGGGATGAGGAGGAGAATGGGAAGAATGTAACTCCCAC
>NW_009943072.1:0-15472 GCF_000696875.1 Nestor notabilis | reverse complement strand
GCCTTTGTACATTTGGGCAAGGAGGGAGAATAAATCTTTTTAAGAGACAATCACAAACCTGTGAGGGTGGCTTTTTCTTCCTGCTCGCCCCAGTTCTGGTCCTTTGTCCGTCCCCAAAAGCTACACCCAGTGATTTTTCTTTGTGGGGAGTCATGGGTGGGGGGGGAGCATCCTCACCTTTGGTGCAGCTGCGAGGGCGGAAGCAGACACTGCTCCTGATGCTGTACTTGTGGGTCTGCAGCCACTGCCCCCTAGCACCCTTCTACTTGCTTGCACCCAGTGCTCTGCCACCAGCAGACACAGCCTCATGCTGGGACACTGCAGCTGAGCTCTGTGTGACAGTTTGGGTTGCTTGAAGCCCTGGGCACGAGCAAGGGACTGCCACCCCCTGGCCCACAGAGCCCCTTCCGGGGAGGCAGCAGGGGGCTGGTCACAGGGCAGAGCTTGCCTTCCCCAACCTCATGACAGGGGTGACCTGGGCAGGAGGCAGCATCCAGAGAAACCAGAAGCACCGTTTAGAGCTTCAGGAGAGTACTGCTGAAGATGCTGATGTGAGACCTCATCTGACCATACGTGCTTGAGCCAGGACAGCACAGTGCTTGGTACTGGTCAGAGAAGCACATGCTCCATAACTGCAGAGTATTAATGAGCGCAGGAGCTCATCCTCATGCCAAGCTCCCATCATAAGAACATTGCACTTTACCCGTACATTGTACCAGAGAGGCAGAGGGCAGGAGCAGGGCCCTGGAGCTCACAGGAACATCCAGGGACATCCTGGGAAGGAGAAAGGATGAGACTTGGCCCTTCAAAAGCCAGAACTAGACACCACTGTTTCAGCTGGGGAATAGGGACAATGTGTCATCTGTCCCCATAAGTTCCCTGGAGCGATGACAGCTGGGCCTGAGGTGTTCTCAGCAGCACAGCCTCTCATTTTAACACCAGATTCAGGATCTAATGCCCCACTGAGGGATTAGAGCTACGAGCCCTTTGCTTTCAGGGGAAGGGAAGGAGGAAAAAAGAGACAGAAAGTTTAAGATTATTTATTCACACAAACTTGTATCCCAGCCCCACCTCTCTCCCCCAGACAGAAAACACTGACCATGACATTTATGGAATGGCTCAGCTTCAGCTTTTAACAAAATCCCCCCTCAGAAGGGCGAGAGCACAACAAAACACACGGGACAGTTCCATACTCAAGCAGCCAGGCCAGGCAGAGCTCATCGCGGGGCACAGTGCAGAAACACACCCTTCTTGCATGGCCTTCCCAAGAAAGCCACCCCCATTCCATCCATGGCCCAACGACAAGAGCACAACCTCATTCTCCAGCAGAAGGGGCAAGGTTGAAATGCAAGTGACCACTGGCACCAGGCCCCATCTCTCTATGCGAGGAGAGGCCCTGGACAGGGAGAACATCCCACTGCAGCCAGGGGAGCTGCCACCCACATCTGTCCCCACACACAACCCCCTTTGGTTTGGGTACAGCCGTCAGCTCGGTGCCTCAAGTCCTGAGACCATCTCTTTGGAAAGGTGAGGAGGAAGAACAGAGGTGGTGGCCTGGTCCGCACCCATCCTTGGGAAGAGGGTAAAGGCTTGAGCTTTTTGGCTCTTTGACGAATCACACCACAGGCAGGGAAGAAATGTTGACCCAGAGCAGACATGTTGCTCCAAACACTCACTTGACCCTCCGAGACCATCGCAACACTATGGGCCCACCAACAGTTCTGTTCCTTTCAAATAAGCAGCCCCAGCTGTGTGAAGTTCATCGGAATGCCCCTTTTATTGAATGCTGTGATAGCGCAGTGGTAACATTGAACAGAGTTAAGACTGCTTAAAACAAAAGCTGGAAGAGCAAGAAGTTTAAAAAGGGTGGGGGGAAAGGAAAAAGAAAAGGTTAGACCAGTTAAACCAGCATTGGTCGCCCGAAAGGGGAGACGCATGGGGGGGGTTAATGTAGTGTTAAAGGTTAAGCTTGAGCACATCTCCTCCACGTGCCTGACACTCAAAACATTCCTCCTGCTTAAGAGTCTTGAGTGAAAAGTCAAAATGTAGTCTGTCAGATGAGCACACATTGGGTGACTGGGGAAGGACCAACACAGATTAAAGAAGTCAAGGAGTCAGTGCTGCACCTACGGCTGTGCTCCCCACACCCAGCCCGGGAAACCAGGCGCCCCAAGGCTAAGACACCACGCAGCTGCACGTAAAGAGCTCCTATGCCAGTTCATAAAACATCTTCCATTTACTATTTGGTGATTACATGTGTGTATATATAGTTCTCTAGGCAACACATTTCAATGAGATAGTCAACTCTGAGGATACACAGGCCAATCTAACAATGAAAAATGCAGTTTCAGTCCAACAGAAGCTTGTTTTCCCTTTCCTCAAGAAAGGAGATTGAACCCTTTCTCCCCTCAACAGCATTTCCCGGTCACACTGGAGTTCCTCACTGCAGCTATTCTTCATCAGAGGAAGAGTTCTGATCCAGGGGGTACACCATGAACATCACATCTGGCCGCGACGGGACAGAGGGGTGACCAGGCCTCACAATTTCAAAGCCCAAGAAGCTGAATGTCTTCAGGAGAGGAGCTACCAAAGAGAAGGAAATCTGTTACTACCAGGAATAATCCTCTTTACCTCTGTCACCTTAAAAGCCACAAACATCAGCACCTTCTGCAAAGGCATCCAGAGCTTCCTGTGCAGAAAGAAGCCATTTTAATGTGACAGCCCCTCAAATGGGAGGCTGTGTCTCCTCCAGTATTCATCACAGCTGCTCCTAAGCAGGAAGGGGATTTTGATTATGCAGCAGAGCGGGTTTGTTCATCTTTACCCTGTGATGTGTCTTCGATCCCCTCTGAGGAACAGCGATGGTTTAATTATCTACCTGCACCAGATGCACAAACCCACTTTCCTGCACGTGGCCATTGCAGCACATCACAGCTCTTACTCTGTACTTAGGTGGGTCCTGCACCCGTTGAGCCCTGAAAGTAGGTGAGACAGCAGCAAACAGGAATATACTTACTCAGGGTCTAGGTAGGCATTTGCTCTGCGAGGACCCAGAGCTCAGTGCAACTCCAGACAGCCCAGCCCAGCTCGATGTGTTCCCCAGGAAAGCCAGCATGGGTTATGCACAGAAACTGAGAGCAGGTTCAGTCCAGAAGCTCCCCACACCCCTGGTCACAGTTACGCAGTGACAGGATGTATCCTCGCTTGTGCTAAAGCATCACTTCCCTGTGACCTATGGATGCTACCTGGTGCAGCATCAAATCTCTGTGGCACCCTCTGATGATTAGCTCCAAGACACTGAACTCCAGAGGAGCTCCCAGATACCTATTTTCAAGACAGCACCTCATTTCAATTGCACAGAGGAGGACCCAGGATCTGGAATGTTCCAGACCTCATACAAATAAGCCAGGTCCAAGAGCAACACAGAACCCATTTTTAAAGCCAAACCCCAGTATCAGACACCTCCTGTGAGCAGCCACTGTGGAGGTCACTAATGCAACCTGTGGCACTGGTGACATTATAGCAAGAGCTTAACCTGAAAATTATTCTTGGCATCACAACATGGACTGACGTGTTCCTGGGCTCACCACAGCTCAGCTCCACTAACGGGCTTTGTGTCAGAAGACAGTGCAGCTTGTGAAGCAGCAGAGTAAAATTAGAATTCAGGTTTGAACTACTCCTGCCATGGCAATTACTTGGTTATAAGCCTGTGTCTGGTAAGATTTAAAGTGACATATCCATAGCTTGGTACCTCACCACAAATCTCCTCAAACTTCCGTGCTGTAATCACTCATCCAACGCATCTATCTTTAACTCCTAATGCAGCCCCCTTAAGCCATAAGCATCTAGAGCCAGGGTCAGGATTACCTTTAAGTCTAGGAATGGAAAAAAGTGCTGGGAGATCTTTTAAAAGCAGATAAACATCTGGGCAACAAGCTCTGAGTGTTCATTAAGCACCAGTCCAGTATTTAAGGGTGGCTATTAAGAAGATGGAGACGCCCTTTTAACAAGGAGTCCCACGGAAAAGACAAGGGATGATGGGCACAAGTTCTTCCCAGAGAGATTCCAACTGGACACCAGAGGAAAATTCTTCACAATGAGAATAATCAACCTTTGGAATAACCTCCCAAGGGACGTGGTGACTCTCCAGCGTTGGACACTCAAGATTTGGCTGGACAGGGTGCTGGGACATCTAGTCTAGGTCATGCTTTGCCTGGAAAGGTTGGACCAGATGATCCTTGAGCTCCCTTCCAACCTGGGACCTCATCTTGATTCTGTGTTTTCCTACGTTATGGGAAATAAATGTTTTTTATCCCATTTAACTTCTCCCATTTCTCCTTCCAGTCACAGAAGTCTGGTGCAAAACAGAGACCCTCACTCCTTACCAAAGGAGACAGACAAAGCAATTTCTGGACAAGAAAATACTCCAAGTAATTCAGAAGCAGCTTTCAGCATGACAGTACTAGTCGTAATTTAATGACAGGACAGCAAAGCTTATCTGCTGGAGAAACCAAAAATACACCCTCTCCTTTAGTCTCAAGAAAGGGCTTACTTCCTCCACAAGAAATCATTTCTAATTTGTAAGAACACCATGAGAATTACACATACAGCAATTCCTGCAATAGGCAGTGTCCCACAGAGCCCTGCCCTGGGATTACCACATTTTTCCAGTGCTTCAGCGGTGAATCTAGGGAGCAAACCTGACAGTGGAGGGGAGGTCTCACCTCTATCTTCTCTGCTTTTTCTGAAGCAAATAAAGACGTAGTTTACTTTCATTTTTTCTTCAGCAAACTCCAACAGTGCTGACAGCCTGCCAAGGAGGAGGAAGACAAAAGAACATCAGCCATAGGAAGTCCTGTCCTGAGGAAGCCTCTGAGCATTATCAACTGTTTGGATGTTTTCAGGCAGAAAGATCACTTGTTTACAGCCCCCTTCCAGCAAACAATGGGTGCTGAAACAATGGGTTTCCTGCTTCACTATCCACCCCTGCAGAACCCAGAGCTGTCCTCACACCAAGTCACCTAAGTCGCTGTCCTTGGCCAGTGCCAGCATGCACAAATGCCTGTCCCCACCACACAGTGGTTTTGTACAGAAGCCTTCGTACATGGGGAGCTGAATACCGCAGCTCATCCGAGCCAGGCTATGGCCCCTCCACTGGCAGCATGTACAGGGAGGTCTGTAACGTTTATGCTTTATGGGAAGGGATAAAAAACCAACATCAAAAAACGAGCTCCTGCCAGGCAGAAGACCAAAGAAAACCACCACTGAAGGAGCCCGTGTGCAGGCAAAGCAGCATCCTGAGCACATCAGCTGCATGGCACAACTGGCACTCCCTGAATCAAAACTTCCATCTTTACAGCTAAACTACTTCTGCAACTCCCTGATGGAAGCAGTGCTGCATGAACCCCTCTCCGGGCCATGGCAGTCAGCACAGCAGAGCTATCGCTGTCACTGCTGGCCTTGAACCAGTTCGGATGCAGGCTGCTAGAGCAGTGACAAACAGGGCCTCAACTGACACCTAACTGAAGAGCAGTCAGTGAGCCTGGGCTGCAGCAAGGAAGATTCAATTTGTGTTTGTTCATGTGGTAATGAACTGCTATAGCCTCTGCCAGGCTGTTTTACCTAGCTAAAAATGGTCTGGCAAAATTGAGCTCTAAGTCATAATGACATAGGTGCATAAATACCCTCCCAGAAGAACCCACTCCTAAGAGAACAAGCACTTGGACAGCTCAAACAGTTACGGGATGAAGAAATTACATATTTATCTAGACTGAGTAAAATGAGACAAGTGTGAAAAAGCAAAAACACTGTCACTTACTGAAGGTGACCAGTGAGGGTATTTTTCTTAATTAGCTTGTGTCATTTACAGATGAAGCCTAGTTGGAGATTTAGGAGGACTTCAGAGAGCTCTGCAGAGGAATCCAGTAAAGCCACATCTACGCTACAGTGCTCCCCACCAGCGGAGATCTCTGGCAAACCACTTGGCAGGAAGGAGCTGCTCTGGAAGCTGCGTTTACACAAACTTCCCAGAGCAGAGCTGTCTGGACAAAACACTGCTGTGTTCTGCCAACAGAGAAAAATCAGAGGCTCTGGCAGAGCCCAGCGCCTGCATGGCAGGACTCCAGGAGAGATCCACCTACTGAAGAAGCGCATCAATATAATGGAGTTTTGGGTTTGTTTTTTTTTCCCCCTGAAAG
This sequence comes from Nestor notabilis, assembly GCF_000696875.1. Lineage (NCBI taxonomy): Eukaryota > Metazoa > Chordata > Aves > Psittaciformes > Psittacidae > Nestor > Nestor notabilis. The sequence continues at coordinate 9,275 of NW_009943072.1, read as the reverse complement.
AGAGGAAATCGCTGCCAAGATAAGCTGACAATGAGCTTGCCAAGTGGCCAGCAAAAAAAATAAAATAGAACCCCAAAAATTCAGGAAAAGTCTTGTAGATTTTCCGTGCCCAAGTACACAAAGAATCACTCTGTTCATTTACTATTTTTCATTAGCACAGGGGCTCAAAAACCAGTAAGCCATCTAAAATATCACTGGAGAGAAAAACAAATGTATGGAGGACAAACAGGAGGGCAGCTCTCTGAAGACAAGGCAGTAAGGACATAGATACACAAACCTGGAACAGAGCTGCCATACACAGAGCCCGTTCTCCCTGCATGCAAAGCATCATCCATGTAAGCACAGTCCTGCCCCCTAGGAGCCTCAGATGCAGCTCTGGGATCCTGAACTTACCCTTCTTTGCTCCCATCAGCTAATAATCCGTCAGGGATTTCCACAAAGAGGCTCTGATTAGAGAGCACTGCATCCCAGGAGGAGGTCTTCACCTCTGTGACCTTGTACTGGAAGTGGACAATATGAGGCTTCCCTTCGTGCACTGGGACATCTTGGTTAACAGTGATCTTCTCGTCCTGTGCAGGGAAGGCGGAGAGCTCATGAAATAAGCTTTAGGGTTAAAGAAAACTTTCCATGAGATTGTAGACCAAAAAAATCTAACTGATCACACTTGAAGAGCATGCAGAGGGACTGTTTTCAATGGGAGCACCCTTCTGACAAGAGACCAGCCCTTACAGACTGGTGTGTGTCCAGAATTTCAGCCTGTCACCGGAATTCACACCGTGAGACTCACCATAGCTCATGAGGGTATGCACAGTCTGCTGCAAGCTCATGTCCAAGTCTCAGAGCTCTAAACAAGTGTTTAAGTGGGTAAGAGGCATTGCTCTGAACTACCTGTAATACCTTGCTTTTATTCTAACCTAATACAGAAATATAGGGGAAAAAAAAAAAAAAAAAAAAAGTAAAGCCCTACATACTAAACAGCCAGGAGAGTGTAACCAGAGAGAGCAAATGCAAAATAAATGGTATTATAGCTTTACTAAGAACAACATTATGCTTTTCCCTTCCCCTTTCACTGGCTCAGGTACACACCACAATGAGTACTGAGACCTCACAGTGATTTTCTAGTCATGTTTTCCTCTTTAAGGGAATGTAATTTTGGATATTTACATTATATTCTGGGTAATGACAGTCCATCATCACTGCAGGTTGCAGTCACATCTTTGAAGGGCGGTTCATGAACTACCCTTCAAAGAACACAGCTTGAATCAGAAGCTGGAAGAGCATCTGCTGCTGCAATCTGACCAGTTTCATTGTCTCCCCATTCCTCAACACGGTCTTTTTGTTCAAGGGATGACCACAAATTGCTTTCCCAGATTTTACAACCAACTGGAATGGCAAATGGTTTGTCTCCTCATATAAGGGAGGAAAATAAATACACAGCATGGAGAGAATCCCAAAACAGAGAGAAGCTACAGAGACTTGAAGATTGTGAGGAGGTCTCTTCCAGAGACTACAAATGTATATGTCCCTCTCCAATACTGCTCTAAGGAGCATGCCAAGCATGCAGACCACCTCAGACTCAGCCCAGCAGTTCCTAGAAAACAATTTTGTGGTTAAAACTCCATTCCTTCTCCTGACAGTTTCTGCAGGCAGTTGGCTTACCCAGTGAACAACAACTACATTTCACTGCAAAGAGCCCCAGTGAAACGATGAAGAAATTCATTGGGTTCCCGAGTTAACGTTGTCAGCTGCAACTGAAGCCGAACTGTTCCCACCTGCTCGGTTACAGGCTCATGCATCCTGAGTCCCTCACACTTACAAAGTCACCTGCACAGCTTTAAAGGGCAGAAGCAAAGCAGATATTGGAAGTCACGTCTGCTCTGTTCCTCAGTCACAGGAGTACCTGGGAAGGCCACGTGTCCCTCTCTCAACCTCACCAGCAGGTGGGACTGAGGTTGTTCAGTCCATCAGGGCACTAGGTCCAGTCTCCAGGCATTTAACTGTAACAGGGTGATTAATTCAGCAGCTCGTTGTGAGCTCTGATCTGCTGGTGACCAGCTGGACTGACAATGACACAAGTGACATTCCTGCAGAGACAGCACCTCACCAGATGAGTTTTAATACACTCATCTCTGACCAAACCATGCACAGAGAGCCAGTATAGCAAAGAAACCTCAGGTCAGTTTGGATCTGCAGTGAAGCGGCATTTAAAAGATGGGCAGTAGGAACACATTAGCAGCCAATGGTGCTCATTAAGAGTGTGGAAAGACTCCTCAGTTTTGCCACTTTTCAAGCGGATGTTGTCTCGTGGGTGTTTTAATCTCTGACAGTACGAGTATTGCTGAAAGACCAGCAAGTGGTTCAGCAAAAATACCACCAAGAACCTTTCCAGGCTCCTCAAACCCATGTCTCACTGCTTTAGTTCCTATTACCATGTATATTAAAATAGATCCCTCTTAGTTTGACTATTGTGACAAAGAAGAAGCCATCAAGTATGGTAATGCTGGTGACAAAATAACACCGCATGTAAATGAGGAACTGCCTGGCTTCAGTAACCGGAGCAGAGGAAGCTGCCGTTTGTTTAAAGCCCACAAAGCTTCGCTGAAAAACAAGTTTACACTTCAACAGAATAAATATCCTGTAGGAAATAAGTTTATTCATCAAGTTTGAAAGAAGTTTTCATGGCTGCACCTACTGCCGGGTTTTACTAGTTTTAAGCCAAGTGCCCCAAGAAACCTACTGACAGCTCTCAAGTGAAGTCAGACTGCAGCTGAGCCAGCAGCACCTGCAGATCTGAGCCCAGAGGGAGCTCTGCATTACAGAGGTGTATTTAAAACCCAAAACAAGGGGATTATACGCACATCCTTCAGCAGTGACTTCATAGGAGCCTTTTACAGTTGTTGTTACCGAGCAGAAAATGTCTCTGTTTCAGAAAAGATCCTTCTCTCCAGAAAAGCTCACAGATGCTTCTTTTCTTACACTTCATGAAAACAAAAACAGGGTGAGGAAGTTGAGAAAAGCAGGCTGGGATTGGCACATTGGAGGGGGAGGCACACGCATGCATTTGCGCAGGAAGACTGGCAGCTTAGCGAGCCCCCTGGTTTACCCCTTCTATCATCAGAAGTTATGCCCTACACTCCAAACGTAGCGGGGGTTTTCCACTTAAAAGCCTCCTAATGCAACAGCCCGTGAACCGAAGGCAGCACAACCACAGGGATTAACAGAACCAGTTCCCCTGGTTCAGTGGGAATTACGTTTACACAGCCTGTCTGGGGCAGCTGATACTTTATTTCTAGGCATCGAAATGCCTAGAGATGCTGGGGAGAGAAGCTGTTCCTGTGAAGCAGCAGCCCAGAATTCTTTGGAAGCTGCTCAAAGCAAAATCCTGGTTTACACGACAAATGTTCGGTTTTTAGTTCACCCCTGCAAAATCCTCCACCACGTTATTGTGGGAAAAAAAACCTCCACCAGACTCTCTTCTATACCCAGCTGCCTAAACCACCGCCCAGCTGGCCCTCAGCTCCAGCTCAGCGCAGTAAAGACACAAGGACCAACTTCCACTTGCTTACAATTCATTAAGCACAAGATTTTCCAACCCAGCTACACTCCTCAGACGCTCCAAGGACGAGGGGAGGTCCCTGCATGTTGGCAGTGCAAGAAGAAAGGATGTTATTGATCTGCCATAGCCAAGCAACTGAAGGACGTGTGTAAGCAGCCTCCTGCTGGCATGTGCTCCACCTGCAACCTCTTGCCAAGCCTGCGAGCCACAGCATATCCGTTCACACAAGCCTGTCCAGGCTGTGCAGCATTCCCAGCTCAGGTAAAGCTCCCCTGACCAAGGGCCGAATCTTAAGTTTCTTACACAAAAATAACAACTATTGGGAGGAGCCCTGGCTGCTGAACTTACAGCACTATTGTATGCAAATACTGTGCTGTGTGCTCTGAAGTAGGCAGGCTTGTTCAGAAAGGTCACCTCCTGAGCTACACCAGCTGATACAGCTGGAAAAAGGACTTAAGCTTTTTGGGTCCAGATGCCTTTCCAGGTCACGCAGAAGCTTGCTGGCAGCAAAGCTCAGCACCAGTCGATTGAGCAGGTGACTGAGGGGAGCAGAGAGAGGCCTGGTAAACCCATCTTAGGTCTGACTAAACCACTGGGCAACACAGCCACTCTAGTCCTTCAGAATCATCCCTACAGAAGGGGATGATTTTCTGACAGATTCTGCTAGGTTTTGTCAGCAATAAACCCAGGAATAAACCCATCCATATTTCTGGGATGCAGCTACCTAGATGACATCCTCACAGGCAGTAAACCCTGCCTACAGGCCACCACCAAAAGCTTCTGTGCAAATTCAAGGCCATGCTGAAATCAAACACTTCAAAGTCTCCGAAGTCTGGGGTTCTTCCCTCCACGCTGAGCCTGTTTTCTGCCTTTGGACCTTGCCTGCTGTGTGTGCCAGGCTTGGCAAAGCAGGCCTGCGAGAGTTGAAGCTGCAGGGTCACCTATTTCTCATCCCCTTCCACCCAGAGGGAATTCATTATTTGTCCCAAGCCCTCTTGAAGCTATTTATGTATCATCTTGATCTGACAGGAAGCCCATTGTGCTCTGCTGCTTCTTTGGATTTCATACCCCTCTAACATCTGTGACAATTCAACTCAATAGCATTAAGCTGATATTATAAGGGGGCTACAGAGGTTGACATTTATGCACAAGGTAAGTAGGTGAGGCATGTGCTAAAAATTCACCAAGGCTGCATAAAATAAAACTCCTCTGAAAACAGATGTGAGGTCTGTGATTCTCATGAATTTCAAGAGGAGACTTTGGTAGCCGTGACCCAAAAGGGCCTTTATCTTCTCATCACATGAAGTCTATGTGCCTCCCACAGGGTAATTAAAAATCAAGTCTAACACCTATGACGACACTCCTATCTGAACAGCCAAATTTGCACGCTGAGCATAAATTTAGGCAACCTCATCTGATAGCACTTTACTCCCCAGCATGTGGAAAAGCAGCCCCTGGCCAGAAGGGAGACAGATGTGCACCACCATAACACAACATGAAGTTCCACACATACCAGTTATTCTACAGCAAGGAACTGCCCACTCCTCATTCGAAGGGAAAGGTCCTGCAGCGTGAGGAGGGCCAAAACCCAAGCTACACAGATCCTAAGCAAGTCTGCACATACGTTCCTGATCTTCCCTTGTCCTATGCCCCTGTTCTAGTCATGTTCCAGCTGTGTCTTACGCTTGAGTTCTAGAAACGTTCTGGCTGCCTCACCCTTTTGTGAAGTCAGTAGTAACTCTGTGCAGCTTTACCTTCCGGACTAGGGCACAGGAAGGAGCTTATCAACCATTCTCTCTCTGCATTTCACCTTTCTGTTTCCCACTTCCTCTTTTTGCAAGACATTCAAGAAGTTGTTTGACGTTTTGATAATGCTGGCTCCACACAGAATAGCTGAAACAGGCCTCTGGGAACAGGACTGGGGAGTTATTTACTGCACGCCATTGAGAAAAGGTCTCTTGTTTCTTAGTAGGCAGGTGATATTTAAGCAGGAGAGCACTGCATGCAGCTCAGCGATCTGCCAACAGAGCCACTGAAAAATGAACTGTTCTCCCACTTATCACCTCAGAGTTATTTGCATTTATTCCCATCAGTCTGCAAGAGGAACCAAACACAGTTGCAACACGGGTACAGGTCATTATTTGGATGTCAGATCTTTCTCACCTTATATATCAGAGCTGAAAGAGAAGGATCCCTGCTACCCCCTCGCCCACCGGGGATCTTCGACAGTGGGTGAGGGGCATCAGGAGCACCACAGAGGCCCTGGAACAATGTGCCTGCAGCACTGCAGCTGGGGACAGTTACTCAAAGGTAAAATACTACTGCAAGAAAAAGAGAGAGAACACCAGGTTACATTAGCAGGGATCATGATTCAGGTGCTACAGCTCCTCACTACCCCAACCTACTCGTACCCCTGCCCCTCCACAGCATGTAAGAGGCAGCTATCACAGCTCTAGTGCCCGGACACCCATGTTAAAAACATCCCTGGCCCAGGCATGTCAGAACCAGCAGCTGTTTGTCAGATGCAGAGGGGTTTGCAGCCAAGAACCCAGAGAGTGCTGAGCAACCTCATGCTAATAGGGACCCCTGGAAGGCTGCCAGCAGCAGATGGCTGGAAACGCATGACCAGATGAGCACACATTTTCTATAGACAAATATCTACAAATAGATCAACAGGACCCAGAAGGAAGAGGTTTAAGTTTCACATTTTCAAAACCAGGAGGAGTGAAAGGGCTGGTTCTTCAGATATTTTTTGAAGGCTCTACAACATCCGAGCTGACATTTTCACATGCAAATGAAACATCATACCAGCACCCTTCACTCCAACCCTAAACATTACAAGTTCATGCCACAGGTCTACTTTTACAAACAAGAAGTTTCCCTTGCAGTTTGTAAATTTGTTTGGATGTCCTAAACGTGATCTTTCAGCATCACTTTGAGCACAGGCTTTGATATCTGCTCTAGCTTTTAGGAAGTTAATGAAGGCAAATTATTTTACTTCTGGAGCATTGCTTCCTTTATCAGTACCACAAAAGCTCTTAGCTGAGGCAAAGCACAGCAGTGGTATTCCTCTAACAATGCCTGCAAAAGCAACGCAGAGAAACCAGTTGTTCCCCGGTGTTCCCATTATGAAACACGTCAGCGCAAAGCTATGTAAACACCACCAAAATAAAGGGGAGTGTGGGGGGTTTCAGTAAGCACAGGGAGCTAGAAACAAAGCTACGATGGGCAGGCTCTGTAGATGTATTGACGACTTACTGTCTGTCCTAAAACTTCTCACTTGAGCTGTTTTTCCACTCTAATCCCTCTCCCCGAGGGCGACAGGTTTAAGTATCCAAAGACAAGCACTGAGCTGCACTGTCAGAATCACCTGCACTGCCTACACAGTGCTGCTAGAACCCATACCAGACTGCAGACAGACTACTGAAACTTGGCATTTCTGAATGCCAAAAAATAACTCGCAAACACAGTTATGACACAGGCAGAATTTGCTAAGATCTTGGCTTGCCACCTCACACCAAAATAATCTTCCTACAGGAAACACAAATATTCTTCCTCCATGTATCTCCTCCTCCAGGTTTGCCAGACTGGGCTCTTCAGCAGCACGCCCATGGCCCACAGCAGGCACTTGTTGGAGAAAAGGCTGTTTAAATAAGCTAGGAAGAGATAGAAAGCAGTTGCAGAGTAGCTGTCTCGGGGCAAACCCCTTTGCACACATGCTCAGTGGCGTTTTGTGTTAATACAGTCCCTCCTCAGGCATGACTGGGGCTATCAATGGACCAGTGTGTATTCAGTAGTAGTGGTTGCTGAGAGGCATGACAAAGCACTTTGCTGTGCCGTTCCCCACCCCCAGAAAGCTGTTGGCAGCTTTGTTATTCCCTTCCCTCCTCCCTCACCCCTCAGTCAACAATGTGCTATTGATAGCTCTCTCCAACTTGCGGCCAAGGCATCAAGAAGCTGGATAATGAAGTGTAGTTGTGGGAAAAAAAAACAAAATTAAGAAGAAAAAAACCCAACAACCCAAAAAACACACATACACCAAAAAAAAAAAAAAAAAAAAAAAAAAAAAAAAAACACCACCCACCAAAAAAAAAACAAACAAAAAAAAAAAAAAAAAAAAAAAAAAAAAAAAAGAAAAACCAAAGGAAAAAACCCACCAAACAACAAAAACAACCAAAAGAGAGAGGCTGTAGTTTTCATGCAAAGCAGTCCCAGACACTTCCCAGTTTTGCATTGTCTGGCACATGCAGAAGTCACTTCAGCCGCCGAGCCCTGCCTGTGGCACTGGGGCTTCGCCTTGCCACCACTGTCCTGCCCCAAAACTTGGCTCCGGCAGCCAGGTAGGGTCCCGAGAGCAGCACATGCAGGACAGCACCATCAGGCAACACTGGAGGGGGAGCATGTGGCACACATTAACAGAGATTTTGCTTCCTCTAGAATCACCCTGGGAAGAAGTTCATGCAAGCACCCAATAAAGTCCAGTCCCCTCATGCACCCCTGCGCGAGCAGCCCACTGCAACTCTGCTCCCCAGGCCTGTTACACTTAACAATTAGGATCGTGCTTCCATTCAGCCCCTCTTCTGAGAAGCTGCTTTCCAGCAGCTTGGTTTACATTAAAATGCATTTGGATCCCCAAGGGCCTTTCCCCAAAGGAACTCCCAAGCAAAAGCTCCTCAGTGACCGAGCCCAGCCTGAAACAAGAGCTGGAAGCAAGCGCAGGTTTTCAGCCAGCATGTATAATTTTAACTCGCTAAGCTTCCAGCGATCCCAACCCCGTGCCCTGGCCCTGAGAAGCGCAAAGGACAACTCGGCAACTTCTGAACCCCATCACGGCTCCTCTTCAACACCCCAAGCCCCAGGCCAATGCTGCTGTCACTCCACAGTAACAGCCAGCAGCTTGGGGCCCAAACCCTAAACGTTTTCTTGAGTTTTGGAGGTCTTCTCTGCACCAAACACTTGGACCAGACAGGAGGATCCACACAGCTCACCTGACATTACAGAAGCAAAGCTGGTTTTGCTTGTTTTCTTTTTTTTACCCATTTTCAAAACAAGCTCTGAAGATGCTGTTGCACTATGCCCATAATAGTAAGATCTTATGCTGTGAGCCATGGCAAGTCACGTACTAAGGAACCTGATTTGAGGATCAACTTGTAAATAACTGCCTGATGAACACAGCGCAGCTCAGGTATCTCCCCTACATGCAACAGCCAAGAAACAAGGCTGTTTACACACATCCTCCAAGTACTTATTTACTCGCTATAGTAGAGCGTCAGGAAATTACTTTTGGGACTCTGAACAGGGAGCAGACACACAAGATTATTTGGTCAGCTGAGAACAGAAACACCCAGAAACGGAGTGAACTCATGGCCAGTGACAGCCAACGTGCCAGAAAGAAGCACCTTTCCTTGGAGATGCCCCATCCCTGGCAGTGTTCAAGGCCAGGTTGGACACAGGGGCTTGGAGCAACCTGCTCTAGTGGAAGGTGTCCCTGCTCGTGGCAGGAGGTTGGGACTGGATGAGCTTTAAGGTCCCTTCAACCCAGACCATCCTGTGATGCTATGACTGCGGGAGGGAGGGCACAAGCCCTGCCCGGCGTTAAACTCCTTTTAGCAGAAGGGAGCTCACCGACTCGCTGCCGCGGTGCCCCCCCAAGCAAGACCCAGCCCCGGAGAGCCCACCCGCGCGGAGCTCTGCGCTCACGGAGAAGCGAGCGGTTCGA
>NW_009943071.1:0-32370 GCF_000696875.1 Nestor notabilis | reverse complement strand
AGAATAGCGAACAGACACTAAAACAAAACAACACGCTAGAAAAAGAGAAAAAAAGGGAAAGAAGGGAGGAAACCTCTCTTTTTATTCCCCCTTCCTCTTTTTTTTTTTTTTTTTCCATTCTTTGTTGTTTGTAGCCACCTCGTCCTCAATGCCTCTCTGAGCAGCATCTAGCGAGCGAGCGGGAGAAGGCGAGACAGAGAGGCAAAAGAGAAGATGAGGATAATTTGCAGACAGCTTGTCTTGTTGTTTTCTGGCTTTTGGGGACTAGCAATGGGAGCTTTTCCTAGCAGTGTACAAATAGGTAAGCTCTGCATTGGGCTGTGTGCGTGTGTCCAGGGGTTCAATCCTTTGCAAAGTGAGTTGGGAAAGAGGGTCTGAAGGCAGTTTGAAGATTTCTCCTCCAACACCATCCCATTTCCCTGCCTTCACGGAGAAATCCGCGTGTATCGGTGTACGTGTGCCTGTGTGCGTGTGTACATCTATGTGTGTGTGTATATCGGTACGTGTGTGCGTTCGCGTGTGGAAGGGAGGATGCTTCTCTTTCGCAGAACTCGCTCCAGCTCCGGCGATGAGCAGGCTCGGTAGGCGAGGAGGGGGCTCGGGGATGATGCCCCTTGACTGCTTAAACTCCCCCTTCTCCCCCCTGTCTCCGAACCCCTCGCCTTTCGCTGACTTCAGAGGGATGTTGAGTTACATGCACCGGGAGGATGCGGTAGCGGGCAGGGCTGGGGGTAAAAGCCAACGCTGCCCTTCTTTCCCTTCTCCTAGTTGGAAAGTTTAGGGTTTTGTAGGTCTCTCCCTGTAGCTCTGTGCCCCATCCTTACCCCGTTCCCGTCGCGTCCTGCTCCCCTCCTTCCAGACGTGTTTCAGATGGGACGCAGCTAGCTGAATTCTTTCCAGCTCAGCTCCATCACTGCATCATTTCTTGTGGACTTCTAAAGATGCTGCTAAGAAGGCTGAGCTGCTCCATGCCTGCACATGGCTGCAGAGGAGCAAAGTTCATTATATCCCTGTTCAGTGAAGATTATCCTACAGTGAGTTGGTATTTTCCTTATTTTTTTATTATTTTTTTTTATTCCAAAAAGCATCGTTCCCCTTAATCAGCCCACCACTTAATGTAAGAGGCTGTTGAGTAGCTGATTTACCAGTGTGTTCAGTATCAGGGAGATGGAGGCTAAACACTTTAAAAGGTCACTGTAATCATGACAAATCTGGGTATTTATGTATGAAAGGCTGGAAACTGAGAAGTCAGAAGAGAAGCATGAATGCATCAGGGAGGTTAAAATCGATTGAGGACACTGATTCAAAGACAATGGTTGTGATTATGAATATGTTTAGTTCCTTATCCATTGAAGTCAGAAGACTAGCCTTATTGTGCAGCTTTGGGAGAGACAATTACTTGGTGCTACAAGATACTAAGTAGCTTGCAAATAATTCACGCTACTTCCTTTGCTTTTTGCCCTTTTTTTTTTTTTTTCTGTTTTTTGTAGGTGGTCTCTTCATCAGGAACACAGATCAGGAATATACTGCTTTTCGATTAGCAATTTTTCTCCATAACACCAGCCCCAATGCATCCGAAGCACCTTTTAATTTGGTTCCTCATGTAGACAACATTGAAACAGCTAACAGCTTTGCTGTGACGAATGCCTGTAAGTAAACATGCCATTTATCTGACCACCTTATGGGTAAATTGCAGTGGAAATAACAGGAAATCACATCATTATCTCGCCTTGCAAATACATCAGTAAGTCTGTCTTCAGTATAGATACCCTGTGCAGAAGAGTAAAAGGGGCAACAATACGTGCTAGTTTCTAAGTGGAGCAAAGTCCCCTCTCCAGCCTTCTGCTGACTAACCTGATGTGACATTTACTTTAGTGTTATTACTTTAGTTTCTTGCTTCCCAGTTTCTATGGAGATGAATTTTTGTTGTAAAGAAAAATTATGAATGTCTCAATCAGTCTGTACACCCCCAGTTACTCTTGGTTGCTTTTGCGTATGGTGTGCCTCGCATGTATTTGAAAATGTACGATAATGTATGATAATACTTGTGCTCACAAATGCTTTTCTAATGGCTAGAAAGGAGACAGGGAAGCAGTGGTGTGCAGGATAATATATCTGAGTTGGTTGACGCTGCAGTTGATCTGGTGATGTCACTTGAGGCAGCCCTGCTCTTATATTTTAGGTTGTAAATGTCTCTTATCATTTCGTAATGCATACATCCTGTGGATATGTCTCTGTGCATCCATACATTGGTGCCAAATCACGTTAGTATCTGATTTACTTGATTTCACAGACCACCTCAACTGAAACAAATATTCTCTTCCTACTATATATTTTATACACACTCACCCGCATACATAAGAGATGCACATACACTATGAGAGGAAATCAGAAAAAGAAATGCCTTTACCAAATGAGGCAACATTTACTTTTTCTTCCCCTTTTTTTAAAGGAGCAAAGTATAATTAGCTTAACTTCCTATATCTGAATCACCTCAGAGTCCTTAGCAGTCGTTAACACATGCTGGATCCCGCTTGATCTCCAGTAGTGGCAAAACATTGTTTCTATTTATCTTCATGTAGGTCTGGCTTATGAAAAGGAATTCATGATGTTATGTAAGACAGTGGGATATAGTGTGGCAAAGCTGAAGACCATAGTAGCATTGCTACTTTGATGTTCATATTTCAGGACTTTATAGGTTTTCTTCTGTGGTCTTTTAAGTTTCTGAATTCCTCCTCTTCATTCAGGAGTGAATTGCCTCTGGAAGTAGATACGCTGAGCAACATTGCTGTGTGAGTTTAAAATAGAAGCATACTGGAGGAGGTCTTAGTGTTTGTTCATCGTGCCTTTAAATTACATTCTGTGTTTCTCTCCACTTTATCACAGCCATCTCTGTGTCACTTTTTAATATGTAAACATACAATGTACTGTGCATTTCTCATGTATAATTTATTGAATGATTGGTAAATTTATTTATATGAGTCATTGGTACTCCAAGTTTCAGATGACCTTGCCACCTTATTTAACAGGAAAAGCTTCTGAGCTGCCAAAATGGCTCCATTCATTTTATGCAGGAAAGATTGATGTCCCATTAAGTGTGAATTCTATATTAAGCAATGTATTAGTTGTGTTTAGCGTGAAAATCAATATCAAACTCCATAAGGAGAAAACATTTGAAAAGGTGCTTTGAAACTGGAAGGAATAAGATCTATGCATGTGTAGTTCATTGAGAAAATATCACAATGCACGTCAACTTTTGCAGGCAGTGATTATATATTCTATGAAGACAAATGACACAGTAGCTTTTTTAAACTTTCATTTTTAGTGAAAGAGGAAGGGACTAAAATTTTGCATACTGAAATCAGTAATTTTAAGTGAAGTCAGTTATTTTAGATTCTGCCTACACATCCAGTTCTGCCAAATAATTTCTGAGGCTGTTGTTACTTTCTGGATTAAGGGCATTGCGCAGTATTTCTGTTTGAACATTGGTGAATTCATTCTGTCTTGCATAAATCAAAATTGTCTAAAATTGAACCACTTCTCTGTGTAAGTCTTAACACCAGAGATCAGAAAGGATTTGCCCAAAACTTTACTTATTTATACTATTCGCAGCAGATTCTTCTCTCTCATTCCAGCCACTTTAAATTGTATTTACCTTGCATTGTTTTAACTGAGGAAAACCTGTCCCCTGATGTTTCTGTCATTTATAGAAATAGTGATTCATAACTTGATCTTTTTTTTTTCTAACTGAATCCAGTTTCAGTTCCAAAGAGTTAGTGACTCAGAGATGATGAATCTTTACAGTATGGGGGGAGGCAAAGAAAGAGGAGGAAAGTAAATGTTTACATTTATCTGTGTGCATGATCATATAACTTTGTACATGTCTGTATTAAATAGGTTTATTTAAGTCTGTACTTCCCACTTAAACCAACATGTATGTTTGCACTAGTTCAAGTTTGTATGTATTTCACATTTTGCAGTCTTGTGCTGCTGCTTCTTTTTTGAAACATTTTAATACTGAGGAGTATTTTTTAAACAAGAGATCTCCTAATGAAATCTAGGCAAACTAACTGACAACTGAATGCACATATTGCATGTCCCTTAAGCTAGATATGAGCAGAATCCTGCAAAAATCAATTGTCTGATAGCTGGAGGACACCGGCTTCCATGTGATTGAATTTGCTGGCTTGACAGAGCCTTCTAAAGCACAGATGTGTGAGATTTTCTAACCTAATTAAAGAACCCCCACCATTAGCTCTGAATTAAGTCATTTCATGGCAATATGAAATGATAACTCTTTGCTGAACCACTGGGAAAGAGCGGCTCTGGATCTTGCCATTTCTGTAGAAATTACTCAGTGTGCATGTCCCCAAATATACAGTAAAGAAGCCTTAGAGCTGCTGGACTGCAATGAATATTCATGTGAGTTCAAGCACAAAGTTCTGAGACATGGCCAGTTACCTCTATTTCTCTTTCCATTTGCTGCAGAGGTTACTTGTGAAGATTCAGGGGCTGGCCCCTTGTATGTGTTAGGGACAGTAAACAGAGTATTTCAAAGGACTGTGGATAGCATATTATCAGGTAATTCATTGCAACAGTGGAAAAACTTGAGTATTTTTTTTTTCTTTTCACGAGATAAAAACCGTTATCCAAATGTTCACACAGGTGTACTTTTGGAACTGGAATAATTTTGTATGTTCAGGTTTTATCTGCCTTCTAATGGTTGTCTTACACAATTTTTATATTCTTCAAACAGGCCCGGAACATTAGTATTTTTATTCTAAATCATGGATGCATATGAAATGGGTTGCTTAAGCAGATAGGCTCTGTTGTAAGTTAGCAAAGTTGATCTGATCTATGAGTTTGGAGATAGTCTTTCTTTTCCCTTCCCATTGCCTGTTTTATTTAAACTTTGTTCATTTCTTTTGCACAACATACATTATTCAGAGAATCTCTCTTACTGACAGAGAGAGCTGAAATTATTGTGAACATGAGTAGTACAAGGTTCTTACTCATCAGAACACATTACACACCAGAGCTGAAACATTTGGCTATCGGCGTACATTGGTTTGCACCTCATAAGCAGGAAATTCTGCTTGTGATCAGAAATCTACCTTCAGCTTGATTTCAGATGTTGGAGCACTGCACTGACTTTTTAAGATTATTGTATATATTTATTCTTTAGCTGAATGCGAAGTAATTTTCTCCTCTCCATGCACCATCTATATGACATTAGTATATCTCAGCAACACAGTCAACATTAAACCTGCTTGCATACTCTTGAGGTAGCTCTATAATTTTACAAAGAACTATTTGCCTTCTAGCTCTTGTGGTTGAGAAATTTTCTATTAAAGTTTCAAAAATTCTTAATGTATAACCAGTCTTGCAGTTCTTGTGCAGGATTAGGCTAAATGGGGAAGAAAAGAGATTGAGTCAAGTCTTTCATCAGTGTTTTGTACTAAAAGTGAAGCTTTTCCCTCTGAGTCTGTTTGACTACATGTGTATTCTGAGATGAACATATTCCTAATAAGTGCAATTTGGGGTAAATCAGACACTCCTTTTGTTTCATTGTTTGCACAATTCAGTTCTCAGTAGATTTTAATCCCAGTAGATACCCAACTCCCAAAATAAAATTTTTATTTATTATATGCCACATGGATCAGAAGAAGAAAAGCCTACTGAAATTTAAAAAAAAATGTATTTTGGAATAACTTTCCTCTTTTCCCGAGGGTTAATCTCTTTGAGTTTTATTCCCTCCAGACTAACATGGGGTTGATGACCTGAAATTGGAGGGCCTGGTTCTGCCTCACCAGCATGAATGCACTTTCTCTATGAGCTCCACCGAGGTTGGAGACAGCCCTCAGGACAGACAGGAACTTCTCTCATCACCCTGCCCTCTCTGTGGGCTTGTCTCTGGGCTTGTGCTTGCTGCTGAGGGGAAAGGCAATGTCATTTTGAAGTTAACTTTTCTGCTGAGGCATTCCAAAAGCTAAGGAAATAGGCTCAGATGTAGTACTGCCTTTATATTGTGACTGTCTGTCATTTTACTTAAAGCAGTTTCATCTTTGATTTGCTAAGCTACACTATAATGGGATTTTCATTAAATTTGGTTATTAATTCTGCTTTATAATTACAATTCAATTTAGCAACAGGAATGTAACCTTAGTTTAATAATCAGTGTAATTTAAAACCATGGTGTTCTTTATTTAGAAAGTGAGGGTTTTCATGGTATTATGCGATTGAGAGCAGTACGGTATTCCCAAGGATGCAGTCTGGAGTATATTGACAGTTACCATAAAGGCATACCATACAATCAGGTTTGAACTGGAAAAGCGAACAGTGTGCCAGTTGGTTAGAAAAATGGAACTGGATTAAATTGTACCCTTCTAAAATAGGATCAGTCTTAAAAACCCATTTCAAGTGAGTGGTTTGCTTTAATACATGGAGTTTATCTCAAGCTAGACTCCAGTTATTGAAAACAATTTCTCTTAAAGTTTCTGCTATTAGCACTTGCTGGTGGAATCAAAGGATATATGTGTACTTGGGTATCATTTGCCTTAAGAAGGATTCTGTATATTTTAAAGATATACAAAGATCCATATTCAAAGTGTTTCATAGCTCTAAATGTGATACTTGTAAATAGCTGTACTGCAAAGAGAAAATTAAACATCAATAGCTCCAATATATCAGAGTCTGGATTTAATTTTCAAGGTTATTGTTGGGATAATAAATGATGGGCTATTGCTGAAATATAGCCAGATTTCTTTAGTGAAAATTCAGAACACGTATTTCCTGGCATGAAACAAGACTTTCGTCCTAGCATGTTACTGGACTGGCTAAAAATGTAGACTCAAAAGCTTTATTATAGCCTACAGAAATAATGTAATCTTCGTTTCAGAGGATTAATAACAAAGATTGCGTTTCTTCATTCTTCCTGCAGAAGCTAACGCAGTTCAGTACTTCTTGTGTAGGACAAAGCACTTAACAAGTAAATTAAGTTGATTAATTTCAGCTTTATCATTGTAATCTAAGTTTGTATGCTAGTCAAAATAGCTCATGCATTTCATTTTTAGGTCTTGATTGTTTTAAGACTTGCTTGTTCATAAGAGAGGAAGACGTCTGCTTTGATTTCTTAACAGTTAAGATCCTACCATGAATTGTGCAAATTCAGATGGTGACCAGGTGAAGTTCTTTGGATTTAAACATGTTGGACTGAATAATCTTTTCTCACAGTTCTTATTCTTTAATATATGACTGATTTAAAGGGGATAGAGCTTGTGCTAGTAAGAAAGTGAAGAACTCCATATGATTGCACTGGTGTAATTGGAAGGAAAAATTGGCCTCTGTGGATTTCTATTAGTCTGGCTATTTGGCTTAAAGCAAAGGTTTTGGACTAGTAGAGCACCAGTCTGCTTCTGCATCTTAGGTAGGCATACCGAAGTTATATGTTGGGACACAAAGTCAAGCTGGATAATTTATTCCTGCGTAAAACAAGAACTGTTCCTCTGAATTTGGGAAAATAAATTACTCAAGACTACATGATCACAGTGTCTTGTTTGGAAACTTTACTGTTGCTTTGCTTTTAACCATTTTTCTCAGGAGTTTTCTTACCTTCTTTTATCTAGTTTGTATTTTCATGTAACTGGGTTTTTTTTATGGTTTCATGTTAAAGATCTTCGTGGCTTTTAGCAATGCTGCTATGGATTCACTTGTTTGTTAATGCAGTTATGGGTTGAGTACTTTTAAAAATTCTGTATCAGCGATATCTGGTTTTAGGCACCCAGATTCAAATACAGAGGCTGTCTTACATTTTGGCACTCAGATATGTTCTGGTATTTTCCAGAGTTCTCAGCAGCACCTGCGTTCCCAATGGGAACTGCTTACTGCTGAGCACTTAGGAAAATTTGTCCTTATCTGTGTGATAATGCATGGGTCAACTGTCTTGTCTCAACAGTGTTACTTCCTTGTGAGGACTTTGTTTCTTCCCTCTTCTTATTCGCAGAGTGACTTGTTCAAATAATCACAGCTGGTTTTTGTGTTTCTGGTTTCTTACGGTAAGAAGATGGAACCAGAGTGTCACATACCCATCACCTTTGTCTTGGCAGCACACTGTAAAGATCCAGCCCATCCTTACTCTTCACCATATTCCTCAGAAACTGATTATAGATAAACTTTATGTTGGACTCAAGGGGAAATACCTGGATATTTACTAACAAGCTACTGTTCTTGCTAGGTTTTGGCTAGCTACACTAACATTAACAAATTCCAGTTCAAATATTGGCCCTTGTCCTGCAATTTTTTTCCCCAGACAGAGCTGTCTCTGATTTAAATAGGGACTCTACCTGAGCAGGGATTGCAGACAGCAACCCATTAGAATAAAGGAACAGTAGGAATCAGCTCATTTTCAAGGTGAACAGTTTCTCATTCTTTCATGTCATAGCTCAAACGTTAAAAAATATTAAATTGCTTAACTCCTGTTATATTAAAAAAAGCAAAACAAAACAAAAAACTAATTTAGAAATTGGACTTCTTAAATTGCCTAATTTAAAAGAATGTAATTTGGACGACTGTTTTCTTGTGTTCCACAGGCTATTTCAGTGTTGTATTTATATACAACTGTAGCTCCTGAAAAATTCAATCATCTTGTGCAACACCTGTCTATATTCTAAAGTCACGGACAACATGAGCATGATTACAGGGTTTTTTCTGTACATACAACTAGAGCACAAGAGAAACAAAAAGCTCTTACACTTTTCACCAGCTTGTTTGTTAGGTTATTTGCGGGAAGGACTTTAAACACATTTTGAAGACTGTTCTTAAAATACATCATCTTTTAACGATTCATTACAGTTCCTTGCAGACCCTCTGTGGGGTAGATTCTGTTCCATTTCTGCATGCATGCTCTTCCAGTTGCTTTTATGAAATATTTGTGTAGTATGCTCTTAAACTGATAGAATTTGAACTTTGTTTTTATTTGAACATCACCTTTCAGTGCAGTTTAGGTATACCCAATGCATATCCATCAAATACATGTTTTAGGAATGTTTACAGGTAGTGAGAGTTAATTGCTGAAAAGAATTGAGAATTTTACACAGTTTGCCTCAGTTTTCATATCCATTTCTAAATGGATATGGAATTTACACTTTCACATTGTGGTGCAAAATGCGATGCATATGTTAGTATAAGAAATTATGATACAAAATAATTATGAGTTATTGTACAAAATATTCTGGTTTTGATAATAGCTTTCACAGTTATGTGTTATTCTTCATTTCTTCTTGTTATAGATTTTACTGATATGACGTGGACTTTTTTTTCCAGTGTCAGGATCATATGTGTTTCCTTAGTGGGTAAAAGGATTCATGTAATACATATTCAAGGTAGAGACAGGTGAAAGAGAGGAAATTCTTGTAGAGCAAAGAGTACAAAATGTAGCACATTCTTTGCCCTCAAAAGCTTCCTGTTCTACTTTAATATTCCTGACTTAAAGTAGCAGTATTTCACACTACTAGTTTATGTGAGATATGGGTCTGAATGGTGCTGTGTTCAGGTCTGGAAGACATTACTGAGTGTAAGTGAAAAGCACTTTATCAAGCACAGATACATTAATGTAAAATTCAGGAGAAAAAAACTATAGTCTTTTTAAAAATGCACAGGCACATCAGCACACTTTGCCCTTTGTTTTCTCACCTAAGCTGATGGGGCAAAAAGGAACAAGACTTTACAGACCCACAGTCTCAGCAGAATGATGTAGGACCTTCTATTAGTGATTTCCTCCTGGTTTTCAGTGTAGATCTGTCCTGGAGGTGCTTGCTTATGAAGGTCTCCAAGCCTTGGTCATTTCCATCTGTTTAAACTGAGAAGAGTGTTTAAGAATGGACTTTTTAAAACCGCTGCAGCTGGGAGGATAATTTCCTTTGAAAATCAATAGTCATGTGCTGTTGGCTGACACAGGAGTTTTTCTCACTTCTCCTCCAAGTAGAAAGTACCAGCCAGGTAGGAAGCTGACTCTTGCGACTGCTTGCACACATTGTTAACATGGTCTCTGTATCTAGCTGTTTGTGTGGCCTCCAGTTGAGACCTGATCGGGGGTTTTCTTTCTAAGGTGCTCTCTTTTTAAAATCAGTATCCTTGTTCAGTGCTTCTCTTGGGTGATAAAAGCAACAGGATAATACTATAAGTGATACATTATTATCTAGATAAGAACTGCAGTTGCTGCCTGGAGACACAAGTAAACATGCAGGGAAAAGACCATTAGAGGACATTGGTATATTGGGAGGACATACATATGCGTCTGTTGCAGGATTACATATGCCCCATGAAAGTGTGTGGCTGGCAGGTCAGGAGCAGTGCCATGTGGAAGTGTTCCAAGTTACAAGTCCTTACAGATGATACAGAAAAGATCTGAAAGCAGTCTGGGGGTTGAAATGTTGTGTGATGGCTCTGAGCATCATTGCTTCAAAAGAAGAAAAAGTAAAGGTCACCAAAATAAGTGGGAGAGTGGATAGCATGTAGTAATGTTCACAGGATATTGTGTTCTAAGGCTAGATGGAACCATTTTGATCACCCAGTCTGACCAGCAAGGTGCTAGTCAGCTAGCCTTAGCTAATTTCTTTATCCAACCCATAATCTTTTTCCAAATAAGTCCAGTTTTGAATTAAAGACTGAAAGAATCACAGGTAAATTGCCATGTCATCAACATAGAATTTGGACGTGTCACCCACTGTCTGTGTCTGTGTTGAATGTAGGAGTCATACAGAGTAGGCAAGCAGAAAAAAACCTTGCCTACTGGGTTTGTTGTTGGTCTTTAATTTAGAGGAGGGCCACAAGGATGATAAGAGGACTGGAGCACCTCCCGTATGAAGACAGGCTGAGAAAGTTGGGGCTGTTGGAGAAAGTTGGAGAAGAGAAGTCTGCATGGAGACCTCATAGCAGCCTTCCAATATCTGAAGGGGGCCTATAAGGATGCTGGGGAGGGACTCTTCTTTAGGGACTGTAGTGGTAGGACAAGGGGTAATGGCTTTAAACTTAAACAGGGGAAGTTTAGGTTAGTTCTAAGGAAGAAGTTCTTCACAGTGAGTGTGGTGAAGCACTGGAATGGGCTGCCCAAGGAAGTTGTGACTGCTCCAACCCTGGAGGTGTTCAAGGCCAGGCTGGACAGAGCCTTGGGTGACATAGTTTAGTGTGTGGTGTCCCTGCTCATGGCAGGGGGGTTGGAACTAGATGATCTTCAGGTCCTTTCCAACCCTAACTATCCTATGATTCTATGATTATCGATGAGCATGATCTGCTCGTGGTGTGCACGAGCAAATGCATGATTTGCATCCGGTCGTCACACTTGTGCAACTCCCAGAGCCCCTCAAGTTTATTCTGGCTGGTTGGTGCTGAGTCTTGCCTGCGCAAAGGGACGGTGTTGGACACCCTTAGTAGCAAGGCTTGTACCACAGCAAGACATGCAAGTTCCCTTGGAAAATACCACCAGTGGACACAAATTATGGCTTTTTCCCCCCTCCTAAGAAAGAACATCTCTAATCCCACAGCAGGGAATATGGCTTGAAGCAATAGTAATATAGGCTTGGAAAATACATTCAAAGACCATTAAGTATGTATTTGCTAAGAAATGTACACTGATCATGTAATTTGTATTCACAGGCTCATCTACCTGCAAATGCAACATAATGGTCATGTGTTTTACACATATTTCATTTTCTGTGAACCACAGAGGATGTGATTCTATTACTGCTTTCACCTGGAGGGTTTAGACTGTTAGCTTAAGATACCAAGAGTTATGAATTTAGCTTTGGAAGTCCCTGGTTTCATCTACTATGTGTGTCAGAGGAGATGGCAGCCTGAACACGAACATGATGATGAATGAGATTTAATGTACAAGAATATTTGCAGAAAGCAAAAGCCTGAATAAACAAGAAGTTTTCCCATACCTGTCTTTGATGATCTCTTGCACTATTTTGAATAGCACATGTATATGGGAAGAGGAAAAAAAGGACAAACCTTTTATTTCCTTATACCACAAGTCATTAAAACAGAGAGACATAGCAAAACAAGACCTAAGCAACTAATTTATGGTATACTAATAGCTGTACTTGCAGTGTCCTGTTTAATACTATTCCATCCATTAAATAATTCGCTTAAATGATTTATTATTTAGTTATTATTAAAATCAGCTAGAAAATGACAAAGTGTTTTTATATTGACTTACTCAGATAACTAACTCAGAAAAGGAACAGGCACAGTTAATGCAAATTCAAATGCCTGTGTGCAGAGTGTAATTGGTGAGGTTTGGCCAGGCGTGTGTGATAATTTGGAGCCCAGGCAGGAGTTGGGTCTGCCCTGGTTCTTTGGGGCCCCTTCCTTCTGGGACCCCTGGAGAAATGACAGATTGCCTGCATTAAGGTGTCAAATGAGTTTGAGACCTCGCACCTGCTGTTCACCCTCGGCTGGGTGGGAGAAGAGGTTCAAGATACAGCAGGAGCTGTGTATTTACAAAACAGCATTATTCAGTGATGGGGAAGGAGATTCCAGAGAACAGATGAAGGACTGACTGCTTACTGCGTGCGGAATTGTACGTCTCTCAAAAGAAAGCAGAAAGGTGTGGCTGGTCCTTATGAATTAGGGAGTATAGCTGGTGTGAGCTGATGTGACTTTGAAAAACTTTAAGGTTGTGCTAAACTGAAAAGTTTAAATGGGGAAGTAACAGCTCATTCATGTGTCCATTGGAGTACAGTAGGAGTTAATAGTCATGGAAGAGCAGAATGCTAAAAGATACTGTTCAAAGAGACAGAGGGAAAATTCTCTTCCATCACCCATACTCCTCTCCCTCCCTGCTTTTCTTGGCAAAATTGGAACAGTCTGCAAGAAGCAATGCCAGCGGAAGCAGTGGACATGGTGCTTCCCGAGCTCTGCATTGCTGTAGAAGTGCTGCTGCACTGGAGGCAGCATCGGGCATCACAGGGAATGAATCACTCAGCTGCTTCCTGCCCCACACTTTGGGAGAGGCTGCTGTGTCTTCTGGGTTCGGCACCTAATGTAGCATCTGTAATGTACTGATTGCAGATAGCCATCAGCTTAACTACTGGGGGATAGGAAGGAAAGGGATAGAGCATGAACCATTTATTTCTTGAACAGCAAAGATAAGACATCCTATAGAACCTCAGAAAAACTGTGCCCTTTTCCATCTCTGTCTGTCTTACCACAGGTCTGCCTTCAACTCCATCATGGTCAATCACAGAATCAACTAGGTTGGAAAAGACCTTTAAGATCATCAAATCCAACCATTACTCCGGGACTGCCAAGGCTTAAATATTTTGAGGGAGTGAATGGAAGGAGGGAGTGGTGGTGGTGGTGTACCACGGAAGACAGTTTAACAGATGAACTGGGTTGCTTTTCTCCATTCTTCTCTGGGTCTCTGACAGATGTTGAAGGATTCCTGTATTTTTATTTCCTGATGAAAGCCCCAGAAAGTCTATCATTCTTTCAGTTAGTATTTATGATGGGAATCTTCTGCTGGCAGGCACCAGAGCTTCACACCTTAGTACATATTCTTTGTCAGCCTTTCATATACTATGCTAAATGGGAGACTAGCAGAAATCCTTTGAGCAATTACAATAATAGGATAATAATAATTACTTCAGTTCTTTGCACTTATAGGGTCTGTGAGATTAAAGTGAGATCCAGCATAACATTACCCATTTGAAAAGGTGTGGATATCCCCTGTCAGCAGCAGCACCTTGAGAAACAGCTTTCCATGGCCTCACACTCCTGCTCCTTTATCTTTGGTATGGTCAAGCAGGGCTGTACTGCCACCTTCCTATTCAAGTCTGTGAGCAACTGACTGCACAAATAAACTAATGAAAGAAAACGTAAATGTGGGGAATCAGCAGCATGAAGAAAGTCTGGGTTTTGGCCTTTTTTTCATGTGTGGCTATAAAAGATGGGAGAACATTAAAGGGTCGTCTCTCTCCAGTTCAGAGGAAGCATGCTTACATGAGGCATTTTCCTTTCTTGACTGCACATTATGTAGATCTTAGAACCATTAGCGAGAGTTAAATGTGTGCAACCAAAAATGTAACACCGGTGTAGCTTTAAGCCTGATCGTTTCTTAAGACGTGCATTAAGATAATGCACTACCTTCCTGTCTGGTCCCATGTATGAAAGTATTGTCTGCAAACTGCTGGATTATTGGTACAGTAAGTTAGCATTACTTGCCTAGTGAAAAAAATCCTTTGGGGCCTTTTCCTGCCCACCCCCAAAAAGTGCTTCACACTTAATTAAAATTATGAAGTTCAATGTCAGTCTTTCAAACTGTTGTACCTATTGTTAGTGCTGTGATGATAAGTTCCTTATGGACGTGTGTGACCATAATAGGCTGTTGCCATAGCTTTTCACCAAGACAAAAAGAGCAAAGTGATTTAAAATCCAATTATTTTTTTATTTTATTTTATTTTTCTCATGGTAGTGGCAGCCTGTAACTTTCTTCATTACGAATACAGGACAAATCCAGCTTTTAGTGGAAGCCTGTCCTTTTTTCTTACCTCTCCTAGTAGATGCAAAGATAGATGGAAGCATCCAAAACCTGTCAGAAGACAGGAATGCATCAAACTGTGTCCCTGCATCTGTGGCATCGTTGACTGAAAAAGCTGTTTGCCACCTCAGTTCATTCAGCTATCCTGATTCATGACTTCAAGAGAGCAAATAATGGTTTGGGATCTAATACCCTGGAAGCTATAACACCAGACAGTGGTTCCAAAGGATTGCAAGATGTTTACTGGAATATCTTAGGTTTCTGCCACTCCAGTGTCTACCCAGTAAGTAACTCCATCTCCATTGGTTGTGCTAAGGACATGAGGGGAGTAGAAAAGACAGTGGCTGGCAAACCTGGGCTTCCTGGGGCATTTTTCTTCTACAACTACACCCTACCAAGGAGAGGGGCCAAGTGAGCAAAACTACACAAGGAGCAAAACAAGGGTGGGACTTAGATTCTTCTCCTCTGTGGCCTCTTGTGCGTATTTGTGACTTATGCCTGCAGTCTGTCTTTCTCACACGTATCTGTGAGAGAATTTGAGAAGCAGTTTAATTTCTGGAGCTCAAACTGCTTGCTTAGGATTGTTACTTGTGTCTCAAATTATGCACGTGGTTGCCAGTGTTTGTCACCAAGAAAGATTTGGAATGATCAGAACAGGTCACTAAGGCTATGCTTCAACATTTTGGGATGGTGTCTTAGCTAGGTTGTGCTGCAGAGGCAAACACATGTAAAAAGCATCTGATTTGGCTTCTTCCATGTGCATGCAGAGGAAGCTTTACAAAACACTTAAATAGCAGGGGGGTTGGAACTAGATTACCTTTAAGGTCCCTTGCAACCCTAACCATTTTATGATTCTGTGATTCTGCGAAACATCTTTAAAACTCTCTATTATGGCTTTATGTTGATAACTGTAAACATTTAGAAGATGCTTTCTGAGAAGAGATGTTGAAGAGACTTGATGCATCACACATCCTGGCAGGGCAAATCCCAATACTCCATTCGAAGCATGGGTGGCAGTTAATTTACTTGGACCAAGTTGTTAATTTCTGGCTGAAACTGTTGCCCAGAAGTCTGAGTAAATGTGTATAGCTAACAGAAAGCTGTCTTTTTGTACATGCATTTTATACTTCTTTTAGCTAATTCAGTGATTGAAATACTATATCTAGCACTCAGATATCTTTTGGATTTATTATAGTCCCTGAAGGACTTTTACTTACAGTTATTCATATAGGTAGTTTTTAAAATTTATGACAGAAATAATAACTCTGTAATAATATTCATCCTATTGCATATTTAGAGCACCGAGTGCGAGAACAAAAAGATGAGCAGCTAGAAATTCCTGGGACAAAGCTCAGTGCTCACCTGTACGTCACAGGGCATGGAAGCCAGAGACATTTCAGAGACTGCAGGCAATTCTCAGAACTTGCAGAGATGTAAACCCAAAGTGAAATCTGGCCCAGAGCAGCAACTGGTATATTTAACTGTATTTTAGGTGCTCTGCACATGCATTGCAGAAGTGTTTATTGAGTTATCTCTGTCCCACTCCAAACCCTCCTAGGATGACAGTCATCTTCAGCCCCTGTTGCTGCTCTGTTGTCATCCGCAATAGTGCCCAGAGCACACTCTGGGTCTCAAGAGGTTACAGCAGGTCTCCTGGGTCTAGGCAGTAATGAGAGCATCCTGGAAAAAGGAGAACAGGCAGCTGGAGATGAGTGGTGTCAAGTCTCAAGTTAATATTTTTACCTTAAGGAGTAAGAAGCTGACTTTGGTGTAAACCTATGCACCAAAGAGCTTTCTTATAAGGGAAAAGACTGTAGTCAATCGTTTTTTTTTTAATTTGTGACTAAGGCAATCTTTAGTCAAATAGACAAACTATGACCTGAAGGAAAGCCCTTTAGTGCAGGTGGAAAATGTCTTTAAATTAGTGTCCTTCTATCATTCACGTCTTTGTTAGAAGAGGGTTAGTGATGTGATCAGGTGTGATCAAGATGAATGGTTCTCACATATGCTTGGAATGATGGCTTTGCTTTGTTGTTGGGGCATTTTTAATTGTTTGGTTTGGTTTGGTTTATCTCACATTCAAAACCAAGAATTTAGAGTCTCCTGTATGAATCTTAGAAATCTTAAAATCCCATAAACTCCAAAGTGGGCAAATGTGGGCAAAGCTGGAGCTTTCCATTTCAGTGAGGCACACTAGGGCGGTTGTGTTGGATTAGTGCTGTTTTACAGGTCATTAACGGCCTGTGGAGGAGCTGCTGCCTCACTGTCACACTGAGACTTGGCAGTGCTCCCGTGCGGGGATTATGGCTCCCCTCCCTGCAGCGTGCTGGTGTCCTTGTCTGTGGCATCCCAGCCCAGTTTGGCCTCAGGAAGGGACTTGCTCACACCTGGGTAAAGGGCTGGTTTTAGGGTGGAGATCGGGTTAAGCTGGTAGGATTGTACTAAAGCCATGGAGGGCTGCAGCTATTCTAGAAAATTGGCGCAAACCTATATTAAACACCATCCTGTGCTGTTGCTGCCTGTGCTGAGCAATGCCCACCTCCATGGCTGGCTGCTGGGGTCCGGATAAGGAACTGCATGGTGCCTGCCCACCCGCATCCTCGGGCAGCAGGGCTGGAGAGAGCATCAGCTGCTCTTCTACAGGCATAGGCACCTATGAACACTAATTATCAGCCTCAGGCTTACTGAAGCAAGCACTGTCATTAAAAGCTCAATTGCAACTACTAAGGTGAATATAAGTGACTCCAAAAATAGGTCATTTCAGAGGGAAACTTTCAGACCTTTAATAAGCAAAATAGCTAGTGCTCATTAGTATACCTTGAAATTATGTGGAGTTTTTTTCTTACTCTTTAGCGTTAATACACTGTAGTTGTGTCCTAAGAGCATGTCTGCTAAATGTTTCTAGCAAGACTTCTTGAAATGCAGCCAGAAGACCTGGAGAGCTGCATACCTTGCTCTTAACACAGAGTGACAGCTTCGAGTCACACACCATGCCACTGCATAGCCAGGATTGTAAGTAGTAAATTTTAATTATCAAGTATATTTATAATTCATTAATAGGAGGTAGACAAATAGACCAGGCTGTCTTTGCAGTACAGGAAAGATAAATGGAAGATGGCGAGAAGGTGATAGGTGCTAGAGTAGAATGTGTGGCATTTTTCTTTCCTCCATTTTGTCTTGCTGCAGCTATTTTGCTTGAATTCTGGGAAGAAGGGCTGGAAATAGGACAAATGTACGTCCATTGCAAATGTTCAGAATTCTGAAACTGAGCATTAAGTACAATGTGAACTGCTGCACACAAAACCTAGAGGAGCAGCCTTAATGTTTTGTTATTTTCTGCAGCAAATATTTCTCTAGTTATTTAACAGCACCCATTTAAAATTTGGATGTATTGAATAAAATAGTTCTTAATCATGTCCCTTCCATTTGTTCTTGCATATATAATTTTAATTGACTTCATGATAAATATACCAGGAACTACTTATCTGCTTGGGTGGTGTGATAGACGATGTCATTGATTTAATGACATAAACCCATGTTTAGGTAATGAACTTTTCACAGTCTTTCTTTTGTAAACATACAATCATCTACTTCAGTGGTTCTTTTTCAGGCTAAATTAAAAGTAGCATGTGAGAAAAGTAATATATATGCAGTGTATCACTTACTCAGCTGTAACTTGAGTGTAGATAGCAAAGTACCTAACCATCAGGTTGGCTTTAGACGAGTAATCAGCTATAAGAGAATGATGAGTACCTAATTTTATATAATTAGAGGTAATTATTGTAACTGGGAATGTTTTTAACCTAAAGGTGAGTAAATGGCACCTGTGCAATATATATATATACATAGTTTGAAATACCAGTTTAAATGAAAGATGTAGTGGGAGATAAAAAAAGGAAATTCTCAGTTTGTTCATAACATCCTTTTTTTCATGTGAAGGTATCTTTGGACACTTACCGTGAAAATGGCATTTAATAAAATGAGCTAATTGTGTGTAGGTTTAGCAGCGGATATGTGTTACAGTGCTCCTGACCATGGTGGTTGTTTGACTGACTGGACCAAAGCTTGGCCAGGAGGCTTCTTGGTCTCACCAGCCCACTGACTTATTTTACTCACTCTATGTCATGCACATTAGCAACGTAATTCATGGGTGAGAAGGGAACATTTTTGAATGAAAAAGGTTCTTGTAATTTTAAAAAGTCAAAAAAAGTCAAGGGCATGACAAACCTGGCTCCCAGTGGAAGTCAGGCACCCCACTGACTACTACGAAAGCACCTGCTTATATATATGAGGTTCAGAAGCATTCCTTAGTCTTTTCTTCTCAGCTGGTATTTTTCCCCAGGTGATGGGGGGAAGAAGCTTTTGGCTTCCTTGGTGTCTTTCACATGGGGATTTCAGAGGTGTTTGTATTTTCCTTTAACTAAGTTTCTGAATGTTGCATGATTTATGTGGAATATCATACTATTTCAGTTGCTGCTCAGATTCATTTGCTTTCTACGTGCTGTGACAGGTCAGGAGAGCTGAGATACAGAGCAAGGCTGGCCTCTGTTGCAGGTGGTCCTTGCAGTAGGATCACTTCCCATGGCTGCTGCCGCAGAGAACAGAAGCAATCTGGGCTGTTCTCTGCCAATCAGGCATTTGGGGCTTGATTTCCAGCAGTAGTGTGGTGAGGACACCTGCTGCTGCAGCAGCTGGAAAGCTAATGGGAGATGCTGTTGCTCACTTTTCTGAATAGTAGGGCTCAATTTTTCCCCCGATTGAGTCACTGCATGTCAAAGGCAGTTTGTTTTGTCTGGGAAAAAAAAGTCAGAAGGGTTTCTGCAGGAGCACATACAGGGGTTCACCCAATTGCAGAATCAGTAATTGCGTGAAATGACTTTACCATCAACTTCTGTTTCAATTTTAGTTTGTAAAATGAATAGAATTAGCCAAAACCACCTTCTTTTATCATTTCTATAAAAATTTCAGAAAGATTTGATATATGCTGTATGTGCTAAAGTATTTCCTAGGTACATGCATGTGGTAGAATTACTCTAGGTCCTGTTTCCACTGGTTTGATCATCTGTGTGCCAAAGACAGAAATTTCAGGTTTTACAGATGTTCTCATCCACAAAAATCTGTTATTTTAAAAATTGAAAATACACAAAAATTGAAGAAAAGGAAATGGTATAAACTATTTAGTGCCAATAATTATTTCAAGGCATGTTCCTATTCCCCTTTTCTGAGAGTTTAAGGGAGAACTTTTGTACTTCAGAAATAAATTATCCTCTATCAGTGAAAAGTAAATGTACTCGACAGACAAGCTACAAGTTAAAATTGTCATTGCTGTATGATCCATGCAATGTGCATTTAGCCATTCTGCTTTAAAAACAGGGTACAGATAGTACTGTTTTTCAAGGTCCATCTCAGAGAAAATTTTTCAGGCTTTTTCACAGAACCCTGTTGAAGTCAAAGTCATTGCAATTCTGTGTATGCATAAAGTTAAGCATACTTCTAAATGCTTAGCTGAACATTTCAAAGCATTTCAGTGTTCTTTAGGCCAAAGCACAAATAATTAACAATTCAGAAAAGTGAAATGTTTGCTCGAGGCCAAGGAAACAGGACTGGAAGAAACTTAATTCTCTGACTAGCTTTTTAACAGCCAGAGCACAATTTGAGAGCCATTCATACATTTACAAATAGGTGTAAGAAACTTCATGATGGTTGTGTTTTATGGTTGTCTTTATTCTCTGGAGATGCCCTGTCTGAAAATTAGGATTTTTTTTTTTATTTTAAAGAGCCAATAAGCTATTAAATGACAATCTATTACTAGTGTAAAAATAAATAGAATTTTATGCATACTTTCTGCTTTTGTCTTATAGTTGTCATGAACAAGTTCATAGCCTTAGCAAAAGGTTTCATTTTCCCTAGTACCATTAAAGCTGTCATTTAATTTTAGTGTGAGGTGTACAGTTGCTTGTTGGTTTATCATCAAGTTTAAGACAGTATACTCCCGGAGGATGAAGTACACTTTTACCCAGCAAAATGAATTCCCTGATTGTAAAGGGCACGAGCAGTCACTGAGCTATTGCTTTACTATTCTGTTTTAATTTTTGTTTTAATAATTTATTAAAAATGTCATCTAAGCTTCTCACACATTAATCTTTGCCTGAAAAAAAAATCTGAAAATAATTCCTCTAATTATTTTTGGGCTGTTGTTTAAAGAAAATTTATATACATGCTGACTTTTAATAACAGTTGAAGTACAGAAACAATTGTTTCCAGAGAGCGGGATGAACTTTCAGACTTTTAGGAATAGTGCTGTAAATTAAAGTAATTTATTCCATATATTTTTACTGCATTTCCCCAGCGTTTGTGTGCTACAGATTCAAAACAAACAAATGGATGTGGTTTTGCATGGTGAGTGGTAGACCTATGGGACTAGTCTCTGAAGAAAACTGGGGATGCAAAATGTTTGTGTGGATTCAAGTACAGATTAGCACACTGGGAGAAGAGATCCATGAGGCAAAACCACTTGGAAGCACCCAGTACCTGTAAATAGTTGAGTGCTGGGAGAATATTCAGGAGGAATACTTATTTCTAGCCACTAATTTCTGGCCACTACTGGACATAGGTGGATGCTTGCTTGGGGCAAAATTACCATTCTTAGTTTGGGAGGTATGTCCAGTCCCATTGCAATTATAGACTATGTAGTACTGTGCTGACATAAGAAAAGGCTAGCCATGGTGGCAAACCAGCATCTTAGGACTGGTGAGACTGGTCCCCAAGTGTGTTTTCCTGGAAGTGGGGACCACCTGAGAGTGCTGCTCACACTGTTGAGCATCAGCCTCATGCAGGTGTAGGTGATAGCATGGGATGCAAAGTCGGGGGAGGCTAGGACCCAGTGAAGCAATTATGTGTTCAGTGCACACACTAGCACTAATGAAAGCCTCACAGGTATTTCCAGAGTAGAACGTACCCCTTTCTACTCATGAATATCAAAGGATCCATAGGGTTACTGATTAGGAACTGCAGTTTCTTTTACTTAAGGAAGGCATGGATAATTAATGATTTTGCGTTCTGATTAGGAAATTAACATTGCTAATGCTGTTACTAGATAACTGAATTTTGATATTATAAAAGCCTTTTGAAATACAATTTGACAGAGCATGTATCAGATTAAATTGGATTGATTATGGGAGTTTTGAAGTTGTTGATTTCTTTGAGAGCTCTGTTAACAAAGCATTATATTGTAACAGAACTCATTAATAGCACTGTTCTGCTTAGCTAACAGCCCATTACCCTCAATAGGTAATAAAGTACATATGCAAAGTGCCACAGCAAGCAGGGTAAGACAGGGTACTTCACTGCGACCACTATAGATCTTAGGGTACAGTTCTAATTTTGTGATATTACGGGGTATGGTTTTCATTGTCAGCTTGGGCTGATAATAGTGAGTCTCGCAAACCACTGTCACAAAGCAAGAGCATGATTTTGCATTGTCTATTAACTTCAGTGGATTGTTGTAACAGTACAACATGGCAGGATGGTGCAGTTACAATATTCTGTCTATTTGAGAAACTAGGGAAAAGAATTGACACACTGGAATGTGCACTGTGACCCTCCCAAAATAGCAATGAGGTAATCACCTGTGTCTAGTTTTCCTCAGTTTCTTTTGGGTAAGGTACTTTTCTCCCTAGAGGCCAAAGAAGCTGGGTTGTACTGTGGGGTACGATGCAAGAAATGAAAAATGTGCATTAAATATTAAAATAAGGAAGCCAGCCTCAAAACTAGCAGTAACTAGAGGCTTTGGCTTCATACCAGAATCTCTTTCCAACTCTTTTACAAACTTCCCTGCTTTGAATCTTGGCCAAAACCTTATTGTCCTATATATTCAAAACTTTGGAGAGAAAAGGCAGGCATTGGCATCTCATTTCTGAATGTTAGTGCAGCATCTGTGTTCTTTGCCACTCTCCCATGCTTTACTCTAATGGTGCTGTGGAAGGCAGCAGTCAATGCCGAGGTACAACTCAAGAATATCATCTGAAGTACAATGGTGTATAGGTATGACAAAGAGTTATTTTTTCATCTTCTGAGATTTTTGATAATAGTGATGATGCAGGGAAAGATATTTGCACAGCTAGCAGCTGAAATCTGTACTTTTTGAGGTCAGGAAGATAGGAGGTCAAAAGATAATAAAACCCATGGTGCTGTCTGTTGTTACTCTTTGCAGTAAAATTGCCCTTAATGCAGATGTTTCCAAGTCCACAGTTATTTATTGTGGTTGTTTAGGAGCCCTGAAGAAGAAGCAGCCTGCAGAAGAAACAACTAAAAGGGGAAATATGTTATATTATTCTCAACAGATAGACAGTCAGACAGACAGATAGACAGACAGACAGATAGGGAGATAGATAGATAGGTAGATATACAGTTCTGTTGTCATCCTGGCATGCATGGTCTGCTTCCTCTTAGGAGATAACACAAAATTTTTCTTTTACTCTGTGAGGAGAATTTTGGGGGTGGCAGAAAGATTAGGGATGTGAGACATTATGTACTATCTGGAGCTTTCTATTTATTTAGTTGCCCCAAGCATCCCCTCATGATCTTAACTGTAAGAGGCAAAATCTGGTCTCAGTAGAAGCTAATAGGTCTGAGAGCAATAGCCCAAGTAACCTAAGTGCACCTGTCAAACACTGATAAGAGCATGGGTCTGTCAGGTGCATTTCTGTAGTTCCGGAATTGTGTCAGCCCAATTTCCTCTCTATTTTATTACTTTTCGGTAACACAAATTTCTTAGGATTGTCTGGGTCCTTGCAACCCCCGAAACATAACTCAAATTATTTGCCACTAGAACTGTACTCACAGTCCTGGAATGTTAAAATTCTGCCTGCATTGCAGGCTGGAGGCTGTTGCTGATTTTTTTTAAAGCCTCAACACAACAACAACAACAAAAAAAAAGCAAGACAACACTGCTGGCCTTTGATGTCAGACTCCTCTTTCTTAGACTAAGGGTTGTTTAAAATGAACATGGTTTTACACAGATGTAATGAGATTGAGTTCACTGGCATTCACCTGAATTTACGTTGGCTCTTGTCCCTTTTCATTTAGCAAGTTTTCATTTTTAGTAGTTTGGATTTAATTTTGAAAAGTATTCACCACACCCAAATTTGGAGGCTTGTGAAGCAGGACCTAGAATTCTAGGACCTAGAATTTTAGTTTCATTTAGAGAAAAATATTTCAAAACCAGAATGAAAACAGGCTTCTCAATCAAGAAGGCGTTTGTTCTGCTCTAGTTAAAAATAAATAAATAAAATAAAAAATTTATTTTGAGGAGGGGAAGGCAGAACAGGGATATGAAAAATGGTTAGAAGGAATGGGCCAGCAGATGTGGGAGAGGGTGAAAAACCTGTTGTTAATATAGTCTTTTTCAGTCAAGATAACAAGAAAGTAAAAAGCTGATGGAAAGGATTTGCTGTCATGAGTCAAATAGGAAAGGAAGAAAAGCAATTCCAGAGCACTGCAATGGGGGAATAGTTGTGCAACCTGGACCATACTCCATCTAAGTGTCATCCTGCCTCTAACAATTGCTACTGGAGAATATTTATAGAAAAAAGGCCCGTACAGGGTGATCATTGCTTTGTGACCTGTGCAGTTTCTGGCAGAGTGTAGAGATTTCTAGAGCCAGTGTGTGTATCCATGCCATGGTAACTCATTCCATCAGTTTATCCATCCTTCATGACAGTGTAATCCTTTCTGAATTCTGAAATCGGCAGCATCTTGGGATGGGAAGGGGGCTGAGGGGCTCATATTCATGACCTACAAAGTCTTTTCTTCTCCAAGTTATTGCATGTATGGGAAGGAGACAAATCTTCAGCTGCTGGCAGTTGTTTTTGCACAATTTATGCAGAAAGCTGCATGAAGCTGACTGATGAAACTAAACAAAATGTTTCCTCCAAAATATCATTTAGCCAAACATACAGATTTGTTGAAATTGAGACATTTCATTAATCCATTTAAATTTTGCAAGTATGTTTGGCAGCTTGCTCTCTCTGTCTTTCTTTCCCCATCTCCTTAGGAATCATTATATTCAACTTAGACATACTTAAATACTAATCTCCAGTTTCAATATTTTATATTTTTGTTCTGAAATCTACTTTAAATTCAGTGTAAACTCTGAGAGTCTAAAATTATTCAAACCCAGAAGGAGATTTTTCTACCTTCAGTTATGTTTCTAACTGTTAAGTTGTCCCACATACACAAAAAAAGGATTTTTTTTAATCTCCAGCCACAGCAGATGTTGGTTTTATTTTCAGAATTCCAAGCAAACTGAAAAATAAGTTACTCGGGCAGTTTTCCTTCTGCATTTTCAGAAAAGTCACCTAAAGTTTAATTTTATTTCAGAAGTCTCAGATGATAACATTTATATTGTAGTATGTCATTGGTACAGGACATGGAAAAATCCAAGCAGTAGCACTGCAAGGCTGGGTCATACTAAATTCCCAAAAAAATAAGGTTAGACATTATACTCTTTCCTCAGCTGTGGAGTTGCTGCAGTATTCTTTGTCTCCTCATGATTTTTGTGACTGCTTGGTCAATCAAAATCAAAAGAAACAACTAGCTTTTGAAGACACTCCAGACTTGTCAGACTCCTTTGAATAGGTGGGATTTGATTAAAAAAAAGATCAAAATGACAGAGTAAAATTGTCTGTAGTGTCTATGACTTCTTTTCCTGAAAGCACTGCACTAAAATTTTGAAACATAGGAAGTGTATTAAGACTTCCTTTTGGAAACTGTTCTCTTAGGATAAGTAAACCCAGAACAATCTTAAAAGATATTACAAATCTGTAAGAATGATCAGAAAAAGCAGATGATTTAATAAGTGGACACAATATTTTATGTCAGTGCATTAAGGCAGTTCACTGAGCAGGGACAGCGCTGAAGTAAGTCTAGACCTCTAATGTTACAGGTAGCTGTTCCTACCAGAGTTATTAGGACTTTACTTTCCTTGAGAAAGAGTAGAACTCCCCTTGTTTGCTTTAGTCTTAACCTTATACGACACTTAGGAGAGAACAAGAAATAATCCAGATGACAGACAGTATAATTAGATTTTTTAGATTTTATTCCACTCTATTTTTTTCATAATTTTCTCGATTAGGAAGATACCCAAGATTGGTGAGAAAATTGTTTGGATTCTGGGAGCCATTTTTTGTATTATTTTTGAAGCAGCAGAAGCCAACTAGAATGGCCATGAATGTTCATATTCAATGCTAAATATCGGTATTAATGTTTAACAGTAATTTATTTTGTAAAAGCCACTTTAAAAAACAAACAAACAAACAAACATGTTTTTTACGGCATTCCAAATGATAAGACAAGAGAGAACTTCTGCTAATGTGAATTGGTACAAAGTCAGGGCTCTGTCTTAAGTTCGAAAAGTGCTATAAGCTGCATAAGAAAATCTATTAGGATGTGCAGGTTTTTCTCCTTTTCCCCCTTCTTTTATTCCCTACAAAGCTAGCACATGTCCCTTAGTGGAATTTTAGTTTTCGGAACTACATTTGCTAATCTGTGAAATAAAGTTGTTGGATAACCATCGCAGACTATGAATACAGCACAAGAGACCACTCACATCCTTTCCTCATTACCCCTAGAATGTTTAAAAAGAAAAAGATTTTTTTTCCCCCAGTTGGATAGGCTTCTGGTTGTGCAGACAGTGTGTGAGACTAATTTTACATCAATATTCTCAGTAAAATTAGACAGATGTATTAGTAATCTTGCTCCAGTCTGTGTGCTGACAAGCAGCGCATGAGTAATGAAGAGGTCCTTCCAATGTGACCCTACTGCAGCGCACTAATGAACAGGGATGTGCTTTGTTAGTTGATAGTACATACCAAAATTAGAACAAAGAAATGCAATTTAAGGTGCTGCTTACATATATAATGTTCTAGCTACTTTACTTCAGGGAACAGTAAGGAAATGAGACTTCTGTGCTGGATCTGTGTAGCTGATGGGGTTTTTTCTTGGTTTTTTCAGGAATTAATGCTTTTTTTAAAGAAAAATTTAGAAATCATCAAGAAATTATTGTTCACGGCTTTAGAGTCTAAAAAGCAAACTAAACTATGTGACCTGTAAAAGTATTTCCATTTAAATTACAGTATGGATGAACAGATAAATGCTTAAAGAACGAACAGTCATGTTCAGTGAAAGGGTTTACCTAGAAATGCAAATGCATTTTTGTTTTAGGTTTTGTCATCTACTGCTACCTCAGAATTAATAGTCAAAATGAATAAACTGTTTTATGTCTTCTTTGCTAATATGTGCTAGCAGGCGTTATATTTTGCCTCATTTTTTGTGTTGTGGTAATAATGGGCAATAATGCTTAGACGATGAAATCCCTTTTTGCCTACCTTAGGCAGCAATTTAACCTTTCCTGTGTTTTGAAATTGCAATCAGTTCCACAGCGAGAGAGAAAAAAAAATATGGGATAAAATTTCATCTCAGGAACACTGTGATCCATAGGTGGTCAGTCAAGTAAGATGACTGTCATGGGAAGTTGTCACAGGTCCATGGATTCTAATTATAATGACACATTGCTCCGGTTTGGCAGTACTGACATGGACATTCAGGTCTGTATTGCTACACCCACAACACAGCCATGCATTAGAGTGAAGGCATATACTCACCACCCAATGCAGACAATCTTTTCCTGTGGCATAGTGGCTAGTGTGATGAATTTTCTACTCCTGCAGGCTTCCCAGCTGTGTGTGCACAGGTTTTCACTAGATGATCACCAGGAGAATGAGTAAGGAGAGGTGTGATGAGCTGCTGGTTGGAAGTAGTGAGTGGCAGGGGGAATAGCTAGTGCTGTGTTCATTCAAGGCTCTAAAGACATCTAAAGAGATCACAAAATTATTTCATAAGCCATGCAACTGTGGACAGAAGTTTACATCTCTCAAGTTTTAAGATAAAGATAGATGATAATGATGGCTTAAACGGTGGTGCTCAGAGCTCTTTTGAATTGTCGTCTTTATTCTAAACCTTTCTTTGCCCCGGAACAATTGGAAGCTTTGGGGCAGTTCAGTAAACCTTTCTGGCATAAATCCCCAATGGTTATTGTTTCACTTCTCAAAGATTCTTTCTAAGAGCAAACACAAATTGCTTTCTGTAAATGCTGGCTTTGCAATTTGTTTAATCACGAACATAAGGCTTTGCATGATACTGTTTTAATGGTTTAGAGTTTTATTCTTGTTCACGTAAGTTACAATGTTTCATTAAGTCTATTTAAGCAAATAGTTCTAAAAATCACTTCATAAAATTAAATGCTTTTTCATTGTTATTGAATAATACATGTTCAGAATAAGAAACACCTAGTTATTAACAGAGCGTGAAATCATCAATCAGTTTCAGTTGACCAGCTGATTCGAGGAAACATCTGGTCTGTGGTCTGCATGTCCCTCAGATGACTGAGAAAACCAAGAAAAAGTGCTTGGGAGGCAGTCAGTCTTCCAAGCCCAGTACACTCCGAAGTGATTTGTTTTGTTCCATTGAAAGTGGTAGCAGCTTGGTCTATCGGATTGCCTCAGAAGTGGTTACATTTAGGTTACACAGGTATATGAGGAAGCTCAATACTTACGCATATTTGGAAGCACAGCAGATGGGATTCTAACCCTTCTGTCAAAAATAGTCTGTTGAAATGTCATTGCTTTCATTAAGAATAGAATGTAGCCCCCAGTCTATATTCTGGATCCTGTAAAGTTGTGGAAATAATAGAGGAGGCAGGTCCTTGTTTTATAGATGTTCTGTTCAATTTGCTTAGTTTGGTTTCAATAAGGATTGCTATTATATTCCTTTCAAACTAGTCCTAAGGCAAGGGTAAATTCTGTTGAGGTCTGTGTTGGATGGGTCTAACACGGTAAAAATTGGTCTGTGGTGGACCACCCCCGATCACCTGAGTGGGGGTGCACGGCGGGGAGCCCACAAGGCCACTCCTCCTGGCGCAGGCTGACCCCCTACATCAGGACAAATGTGCATGGGAAAAGGAAGCCAGCAGGGCCACTTCTCGGGACGCAGGCTGACCCCCTGCGTTGGGATGAGTTGACACTTTCGGGAATGTAAAAGGCCCAGGATTCGAGAAAGATTGAGAGAAGAAGAGAGGGAGAGAAGAGAAGAGTAGGGGAGAAGAGGAGAGGAAGACGGGGGAGACAGATCCAACTATCTTTATGGCTGATGTTACCTCCACGGGGACACCGGCCAAGTAGTGCCTGCCACCCCGTTTGCTCTCAATGCACCTCGGAGCTGGCCTCCTGGTCATTGAACAAATGTGTAGGTTGGTAAGAACTGTGCCTAATCTGTTCTTTGGTAGCCTTTAGGTCTCTTTCTGGCTTGGGATATTCTCTGCATTTTACATCTATTTTAGAGTTTGTAATAAACTTTCTAGTACTTTGGGTGTATATGTGTGGCTTATGTTCCTTCTCCACCCAGAATCCTTCGATCCCTGTAACGGTCTCTTCCAGTTTGTGGAAGGGCTTATCTCATGTCAATGCCTGTGTTTTTATGTGGTTTGATTTGGTAGTTCAAGAGGTAACTTCCAGGTATTTATGTGTTTTCCTCTGATTTTTAGAGGAATTTATGATTTAAACCATGGCAGTGAAGAATATGTACAGTATGTGGAAAAGCCACGTAGCCCAAACAAACTGGACACCTTTTTTCACCAATTTGGCAATGACTCATCTGGGTAATGTTCCTCTCCGTGTATTAGGGATTAATGTCCTTTCTCTCTCTGGAAAAGGTGGCTTTTGACCAAGGATAACTGATGGGATAACCTTAAGGCTTTCCTGGTGGGAAATGTAGTATACCGGTCACTGTGACTCTACCCAAGTGCCCACTCCCACCTGTAGCAGCTGAGCAAGCTGGCAGTCCTGCTGTCTTTAACTGAACAATTCATGAGCTTAAAATAGTTCAGGGTCATGAAATATTTATGTAAAAACTATGTTTTCACAGTAAAAAAATATTGCAAGTACGTTTTGTTTTCTAAACAGCTCCCTGTGTTCTAGTACAACAGGCAATTTGTATAGTTTTTGTTGTGTGATTGTGATATGTGATTTAACTATATAAATATTCTGACAATGATCTGAACAAGTGATGTCTTTACTTAGTAAGCACTGCTTTAAAAGAGCAAATGAAATATTAACTAAACCTGTGATACTGACTGATAAACACCAATGATGGATTTTAGACTGTTATGTACTGATATTTGTGGCTGACTGTCCACAAGCAGTTTCAACCATCAGAGTACTCTACAATCCCACGTGCTGAGTTTCATGTAATTTACCATTATGCAGCATGATTTTCGTACAATGAGCAATAAAGGTTTACTTTATGTTTCGTTAGAGTCACAGTGGTTGTATATTGAGAATCTGTCATGCCTGACAAATCAAATAGTAGGTTCTCATGTACTGGGACCAGTGCCCACCAGTACACTCCAATTAAGCCATGAGGGGCGTACTTAATTGTATTGATTAGATGAGTACAGTTAGAGATGTAGAAGAAGAAATTCAAGTTGAGTAAATCTCACAGGAAGAAAACGCACCGCAGAAGGGCAGTGCTGAACTGCAGACATCATACCTGGTAAATGCCTCTGCCAAGTCCTGATCCCCATGTTTGCAGAAGAGACAGAGAAGGAGATACAGTGGAGCCGCATGTCTGCCTGTGTCCCCACCAGCACAGCCCAGCTTCATGCTGAAGAATGCTGCAGGTGCAGTGTCTGTGGCTGCTGTGGGCCCCTGCCACTGCGCTAGTGCTAACCACTGCTAGAAATTAGGACAATTGTGAGGGGATGAAGGCACGGACCCAGAGCATCTTCATGCAGTGAATCCCTTTATTGCCTACTGCTCTAACCTTTTATACCATTCTAACAACAGTTATTTTTAGCCTATTGCTCTAGCTTTTATACCATTCTATTTGTAGCCTATCCTGTTTAGTTCCCGACTTATAGTTTGTTTGTTAACACTGCTTGCTTTCTCACAGCCAGTCCCAGAGTAGCCAGTCTCTTATCTTTATGCTTTCTCCTCCTCAGCCAGCTGGGTTGCTCTGCTTGATTGTACTTTGTTTCTTCTTTAACTCTTTCTTCTCCAGCCAAGCAGTTACTTCTCTTTGGCAATAATCAAATAGTTTCCATTGTCTCCCACACAATTGGTCTCTAACTGATATGGGACCTCTATAGAAAGCATTTGTCATGCACTATTACAGGTTGCATCTCTTTGTGCTCTATTGACTAAAAATTATAATTTATATCTTTAAAATATACATCACAATGTCTGTAGACTATAACATTAATGAGCTTGTACTATGCCAGGTTGACTGACAAGATAATATATATTTAAATAAAAAAAATGACAGCGGGGATTTCTCTGGAATTCAGGCAGCAATTAAACATTACTCAGTCGTCTTTGCACCACAAATTAATGAAGAGCTAGAACTATCAGTGAGGAAGCTTAGAGCCAGAAAATACCATTTACGTGAAGTGATCATTAATAGGAAGTCAATATTTACTGCACTGTAAATATGCAGTCTTTCCTCTTTTTTTAAAGTCAAATACAGGGCCATGGTGCATGTCATCTCTCTACAGTGATGACTACTGTAGCTGCAAATAGCTATCAAATAAATATACTGCCAAACACTATTAGTACTTGTGCTTGCCATAGAAATTAGAAAAGCTTTCATACAGTTCTTAAATGAGGGCAGCATAAGTAGCTCTGGGCAGTAATTCAGACTGTCCGATCATGTCAGTTTTACAAGAGGCTAACAATAGCTCTCTAGTACCAGGAATAGTGAGAGCATCTTGGGATGGGATGCTGGATGTGGAAATTCAGGTTATGGATTATCTCAGTGCTGCAACTTCAGGTGGAAGCATCTTGCTTTTTATAATGTTAAATGTAGATGAAGGACCCTGTTAAAGGCAGCTGAGCCTAGGCAGCATCAGGGAGGTCAGTG
The DNA here is from genome assembly GCF_000696875.1 of Nestor notabilis. Lineage (NCBI taxonomy): Eukaryota > Metazoa > Chordata > Aves > Psittaciformes > Psittacidae > Nestor > Nestor notabilis. The sequence goes on along the minus strand of NW_009943071.1, from coordinate 860 downwards.
TTGTAAGGGATCTGTTACTTCAGGATGCTGGGTTAGATTTGCAATATTAGGTAAAGACCACACATGGCAATGTTAAGCTGCCTAGGTGGCAGTAACCAAGGAATTGCCACTAGTAACACCAGGAATTCACTGTTGAAGAAAACTCATACCTCAAAACTGAAATTGGTGATGGATTTAAAAAGCATAAAATTAACTGAAGTGAATAAAGTAATTATTTAAGTGACAGTATTTATGAAAAAAAAAAAAAGTGTTCCTATCAATAGACTGGAACAGGACAAAATCTCACTAACATGAAGTGTAAAAAACTTTTTTATTCAGTACCAAGGTGGAACTGCTTGGCAGCTTGTTTCCTCAGTTTAGTAAAATTCATGGTGAACTTGACAAAAAAATTCACTGTCTAACATAAATTCATTGTAGTACGGGAGCGATAACCCTCTAGTTAAGGTTGTATGCCAGATTGTTATAGCCACATAATAATGCTGAAATGCCAGTCATGTTTTTATTCAGGCAATGTTCAAAGTAATTAACATTCATTAAAATTAATATTATAATTAGTAATGCAAAATGTTTTATGATTTCAACTGTCCCAGCATTTACCTTAACTGGAGGTGACTTCTCTTTAAATCTAAAATAAACTCTCCACAGCCTTGACGTTTCAAGTGTCTAAACAGTGGAGTTTTTCACATAGGACAATGGATGGCAACTTTTTTTTTGCACTTATAGCTAAGAGAGAGATTAATTTTCAGTCCTTATATTTAACATGCATAGTGTATTCTTGAATGAAGAAATATCTGCTCTGTTTGCTTGAAGATTATTTTAATTAATACAAGTACTGTTGTCGTGGTTTAAGCCCAGCCGGC
>NW_009943070.1:6268-39281 GCF_000696875.1 Nestor notabilis | reverse complement strand
ATATATAATAAATATTTTATGTATTAAATATATTTTTAACATATGTATACACATACATATATATAGTATCAGCCTGAGTCCTCCTTTCCAATCTGTTTTAAGATTTTCCTGGAAAGAAACCATTCCGCCTCCATGATTACATTCTCTTGACAATTTTTGTTTCCTTTTCCCTTTTCAAGAAACATAAACAAGAACTATACACATTGTTCAAGATGTGGTACACTCCATGTTTATAAAGTGGCACAATGATATTTTATATTTTGTTCTCATTTAATTTCCTAACCATTCTTATCATATTTTTTACTCTTCTGACCACTGTTGAGCATTTAACTGATATCTTAATAGCACCAGCTACAACGATTTCAACATCTACTCTCCTGAGAGGCAATAGCTAATTTAGTACCCATCATGCTGTATGTACAATTAAGGATGTGTTTCTCCATGTGCATCTCTTTGCATATATTGACCTTGAATTTCATCTGCCATTCTACTGTCCAGTCATTCAGTATCATGAATTCCTCCTGTAACTCTTTGTAGTCAGTTTGAGAATTTAATACCTTGAATAATATCTCAGCAGCAGCATATTTTGTCACCCTGTATCTATTTTCTTTTCTAGGTCATTTATGAATATATTGAATAGCTAAACTTCCTGAGCAGCAGCATCCATTTTAATGCCTCTTCTTATCTGTACCTTTTGTTTCTTTTCATGTAATCACATAATCACATTTTTCTATCTTTGCATTCCCTATCATATTTGCTTTTATTAAACCACAGGAGGAATTTATCTTTTATCTCTAAACAGCTTCATTTTCTTAAACCTTTTTGATGAGGAATCATGTCAAAAGCCATTTGGAAATCCAAGCAGACCAACTTAGTAACTATATTCATCTACTATTGACTCCTTCAAATAATTCTAGGTTATTTGTGAGGCATGACTTCCCAATACGAAAGGCTTGCTAATTCTTTGTCTTATTCTTATATCTATACAAGAAAGACTGCATTCCTGAATTCTATTTACTTAAGTCTGTTGTTTATCATGTTTTTATATACCTATTAGGAAAATAGAAGTTTAATCTGTAGTCCTCTACATCTCCTTTGTCATCTGCCACTTCATAGTCCCCTAATGTGGAAATGATCACACAACCTGGAATTCATTCCTTCAGCTTAACAAAATGGAAATTACTTGACAATTTGAAAGATGTAAGTGCCTAAGAGAAATTTGAAAAGAGCTGGTTTGTCCATCTATCTGGCAATGATACAAAGAGATACAATAGCTGGAAATTTAAACTATCGATATGTTATGACAAAATTTCTGAGCTATACTCAGAAATACACAGGTAACCAGTCAGTGTTTTCAGTCTCCTGTTGCAGTGAGCATGTCAACATTGGACAATTTTAAATCTAGGTACGATGTATTCTTACACCATATTGTCTTCAGACTTGCAGCCCTGTTTTTGTCCCCATTTCAATTTGTCACGAGTGTGTGCTGCCTGCCTGAGGGGCACCAGTGGCCCAACCATCCTGGACTTCAATTGAGCTGCTACTTATGTCACAAAGCCTCTCTCTGAGCACTGGGGCAAGTCAGAACAGTTTCTGGCTTTCTGGAATAGTCCATACAGCTAACAGCCCATCTCAAATTGCCTGCAAATGAAGGCAATAGCACCAGGCTGAGCACATCCACACTAGGTGCAAGGGAAATTCCTTCATTCAGAGAAGTCCTGGGGCAACGTGATGTTCTGCAATCATCTTTTAAGGCCTGATAGTTGCTGAGTCTATGAATATTATATATGCTAGCTATTATAGTGGACAATTCTTTTTAAATTATGTCCTTAATAGTCTGCAAAATTGTCTTCCTTATATTTTGTTGCATAGGTCACTAAGGAAATTACTACTATCAAGCTGATCACAATTAAAGCAGTAAAATTGCCAATGAGACAAAGAAATGGTGGTAGTTATTTTTATACAGTATATAAAAATATCAGCTGCTACAAAATTTGCTGTAGTGCTGACAAGCTGATTCTTAGCTTCTATGGTCTATGACCATCAGCACATTTTAGTTCCATTCTTGAGGTCATTCTTACTTCCTAAGAGCTACTATTAATTGGCAGCAGTTATTCACAACCTTGTTCTTGCTCCAGTAATATTGAAGTTTTATTTTCATGTGGCTTTCTAGATGCCCAGCACCTGTCATTCAATGTCCATAGAGTGATATATTCTGTCTGGCCATAGGCTACAAGATTCTTTAAAAAATTTTTGTGACTCTATTTGAATGAGTGGTTAGTTTTTTAGAATAATTTCTGATGCTTGGACAGAACTCACTGAAACTCCTTTGTCCATTCCAACAGATGCAGCTAGAGAGTGGAGAGCTTTTGGAAAATAAGACTTTGAACCACTGATTGGAAAAACAAAATGAAGCAAAAGTACTGGGCTGAAGTTAAAAACACTTTTTTTGAAACTTAGAAGGTGGAATTTCAGATTACAAAAAATCTATCTTTATAGACAGCCTGTGAGTTTGCTGTTTACATCATGCTTGATTAAAACATTTAAAATGAAAACTATATGAAATTGAATTACCAATTGTTCTGTCACTGCAGCCTATCTGAATCAACTTTCTTCTTGAAAAAACATAGAGTCGAGCCAATTACAAAGACTTAACTGGTGGAGCAATGGGATGTCTACTTAAAGATTTTCAACCCTTTTATCCACATAGTTGGAGACAGCTTTTTTTGTCATTCATTATCAGAAACAGGTTTGAGTGACTGAATCTTGTGTGCACATGGCGCATCCTGAATGTATTCCCTCTTTTTTGGCAAAGGAATAGCATGATTTAGGAAATCCCTGGGCTAGCCATTTTCTGTTGTTCTGCCTTTTATTAAGAATGTCAATATAGATATTTGGTTCTTTACCAAATTTTCCAGTTTTCTTAGAAGTGGTGCAGGTTGAAGCCCACACATACAGTGCTTACTAAGGTGTAATTCCTTTCCTCTAACTTTCCTTCACTCCCACATCTTTCTTGGACTACAGCTGCAAGCTGTGACATGGACTGAGTCTGCTTGGGATATATGAGCTTTTCAATCTCATCTCTATCAGGTGGATCGGCATGAAAAAATATAGACATAAAAGACAAATGGACAAACCACTGCATGAACCCTCAATTTCAGTCAGCATTTTGGAGGTCAGTTACACTGTAAGATTGAAGGCACAGAAGATGGTGGGCTTGTATTACAGATACTCTTAGTACTTTAAGGATGGGTAGATTATTTTGTCTCTTAACAAAAACAAAATTAAAACACATGTCTGAAGACTGTTGCCCTTATAGAGGAGGTATGTGCCTTAAAGTGCCGTACTTTTGCACAGTCTTGATAATCAGTAATGAAGAGAGAGTGCAGAAGATTACAAAACAACATAATCAAGTGATAATAACGAATATTTCAACCGGCAGACATTTCAAAGTTTTAATTAAAATTAGTAGTGCTATTGATATTGTAATGTCTTTGGGTAACATACAGGCAAGTAATCACAGACCTCCCAAACGGACTGCATTACAGATGCAATTAATTATGGAAGACGTTGCAGCTCAAGCCACCCTGGAATCTCTGAGATTTAAAGCAAGTGCTCAAGCATTTCACTACTGAAGGCAGCTCCACTAACACAGCCAGCAGATTAAATATTATACTTAACACAGATGCTGTGCTGCTGTAATGCATCTCAAATCTGTTCTGCCAGCAACAGTCTTTACTCATCTTCTCTAATAACACAAATGCTTCTCCTTTTGCCTAAAATAAAAGCTCGTATTTTTAAACACAGAGTGTGAGAGCTTGGGGGACAAAAAAAAATCCCACCTACAGAGATGTTCTTTTCACAAGATGCCCTCCACGCTGCAGGGAAAGTAAAGTTTAATCAAAGTACAATGCTTGTTCTTACTTTTCTTTCTCTGTGGCACTGCCTCCACCCAGTGCTCCCACTCTGAAGTTCTTCCAGGATTCTCAGATTTTTCTGAAGCTAATTTTGTCACTAGGGAGCAGGTTTGAAGGCTCCTCACCATAAGACAAGGGATGCTAATAGTACCCCCAATTCACAACATAAAGGCTTAATTTAGACCTGGAGGGGTTGTTTAGAAACTGCCCTGAGTGTACTTTGACCTATTGCTACCTGTGGGCCTGAGCACACATTTTAAAAGATCTCCTATGCCCCTCAGTGAAATCAAATTCTTATTTCAACAACTAAATTTCATACTGAGCTATTCTGAATAAACTCCTCTGTCAGTTCAATCCACCTAGTCCCAAAGTTTACTGTCAGGAAAAGAAGTCTAAGATCATTCTTGTTTATGATTTTTAGGCCTCATACATAGCAGGATCAAACATATTTAAAATAAATGGAGTTGATTGTAGCTTTTATATGACCTTTCCAAACTCTTTCTCAGAAAGGCAAATGCTCCATTCTGCTTGACAGGCGTCTTTCTCCAAACAGACCCCTAAGATTTTCCAGCTAGCTGGATCAAAAAGCTGTTAGGCAATTCCTAAACCCATTACTGTTGATAGTATTTCTGCTACAGAAGGGAAGGGAGGATTTGACCTAAGACCTTTCCCCTTCTTCCAGACTCAAAATGTTGCTACTGATTTAGGTTGTTTAACAGACCTGATAGTGCTGGAAGGCTATGGTTTCCTCAGAACCATAAGGAAGGGAATGACTATAGGTGTGACTTTCCAAAATACAGCTGTATCCTATAAGCCTGTCCAGGCTAATTTTCTGACCACCACTGGTCTCAGTAGCTGTTCTTTAGGGCAAGGCAACTTGGCTGGGAGTGTCATGAAGGAAGCAACAAACTGGTGGCTGGAGCATTTATCAAGGCTTTTAGTGAAAGTAAAGCACACTTATTAAATTAAGTTGAAAATCAACATCTTTCAGCATGGCTTGGTAACTTTTAAGCATTTTACATAGCTTAATTCACAGGCTGTTGCAGATCATACCCCAGCTTCCAGGGCTTTCCTCATCCCTTCTGAGGGATTCATTCATGACAGGCCTTCGAAATGATAGTATAAGGGAAAATGAGGACTGGCTACTCAAAAAAGGAGGAAAATACTTCATTGCAACCTTCCTCTGTCCAAAAGCTGGAGAAAAGGCTGCTCACAGCCTGTCCCACTATAGTGACATGGAGGTTTCACCAAAACCAACCATCTTTATCCTGCCAGAAGGTGTTAAAGACCCATATGGTGTGGGAGAGGTCTCTGTTCTGCAATAAAATTTAATTCTCATTAACAAATTCTTTAGGCACACCAAAACACTCAGACTAGACCTGAATTTAAGCATAAAGTGAGGAAACTGCAACCATATTTTCTGAGTGGAGAAACCACAGATTATAGATTCAATTTGAAAGAAGATAATGGTGATATTTTAGCTTTTTTTTTTACCAGTCTGTAAGTGTATTAGTTACTATTGGTATCCTTACAAAAAATAAATGCTTGAGTCATTGCTGGGAAAATACATAGACTATCCTTGCTCCCCATTGTACCGCTGCTTAAATATTAAGCAAGATGTCGTGGTTTAAGCCCAGCCGGCAACTTGGAACCACGCAGCTGCTCGCTCACTCCCCCCCTTTTCCTTCCTCCCCCCGCTCCCGGAGGGATGGAGAGGAGAATCGGAGGAATGTAACTCCCACGGGTTGAGATAACAGCTCTCCAGTAACTAAGGTATAATACAAACCACTACTGCTACCAGTAATAATGATAAGAGGAATAACAAGGGAAAAGGACACAACCGCTCACCACCCGCCGACCGATACCCAGCCCGACCCGAGCAGCGATCTGGGCCTTCCGGGTAACTCCCCCCAGTTTCTATACTGGGCATGACGTGCTGTGGTATGGAATACCCCTTTGGCCAGTTTGGGTCAGGTGTCCTGCCTCCGCTTCCTCCCGGCTTCCCCTCCTCTCTGGCAAAGCATGAGACTGAGAAAGTCCTTGGTCAGAGTAAACATTACTTAGCAATAACTATAAACATCGGTGTTATCAGCGTTGTTCCCAGACTGAAAGTCAAAACCCCAGCACTGCACCAGCTACTAAGAAGGAGAAAAAATGACTGCTGTAGCTGAACCCAGGACACAAGAATTAAGGGTGGCACTCAAACATTGAATCTGCATAAGCTGCTGAAAACTACTTTTCATTCTTCTTTGTATGCTTTCTTTAAAAGCATGACTTCCCTTTTATGGAGCCCTTTAGAATGATTGTTGGAACAAAATCTACTGATTTCAGCAGAGCCATTAGCTCTTTTATCATCAGTTCTCTCCACTAAAGCATGTTAATATCTAACAGAGATGTGTCAGTGACCCCCGGGTCCATTAAGCCAATCTGCACTCTGATAGAACACCTCCAAATGATTCCAAAGGCACCATAAAAAAGTCTTTACAATGAGAGTGGTAAAACACTGGCACAAGTTGCCCAGAGAGGTGGTGGATGCACCATCCCTGGAGACATTCAAGGCCAGGCTGGATGTGGTTCTAGGCAACCTGATCTAATTGAAGATATCCCTGCTTGTTGCAGGGGGGTTGGACCTTTGAAAGCCCCTTCCAACCCAAACTATTCTATGATTCTATAAAAGATTTTTTTGTGTAGAAGAATGTATTTTCATACATGGAGCTCTTCCTACATGAATCAGTTTCATACGTAAGATTTTATGATGCATTTTTTTGTATTTATAAAAGCTTAGGTACTGAAATTACCTTTGCAGCAAATATTAAAACAGAATTGTGAGATATTTTAGGCTGCTTGTTCCATGAGGAGTCTGAGCTCTAAGCCAGTAAGTAATGGGAAAAAAACCACAAAGAGACAATATAGTAAAGAGATCTGACTGTCCATGAAGACAAAGGTGAAGACACTAACGTAAAGACCAAATTCCACACAGGAATTTGCTACTGAACAAATTCTGAGATAACTAAATACAAAGACAAGAGAACAGTCAGGGACAGTTTAAGCAGACAAAGTGTATAATTTAATTCTCATGTGAGCATAGTTTTCAATAAGGACATAATTTTACAGGTCTTAGTGTGGGGGAAACATCCTTGGAGTATTTATGGGGAACAACTCAGAAGGAGCATGTTAACATCTCCTTTACATTGTCTGCCTTAAAGGACAGCACAGATGTAACTATTCTTTCAATCGTATTAACTATTAAAACTCCAGGGAGCCATTTTAATGAACATTTAAAATAGACCAGGCTGAGATAGATAGTTAGTTACAAGGCATAATTTAAATGGGATTGTCTGTGCCATACTAGTGTTGCAGCTTCAGCCAGAGAGTTCAGTGGAAAGAATTCAGATGAAAGTGTGAAGAAATAAAGGGGAAAATAAGCTGAGCTTCACAAAGTGCTTCCCATAAGTACTTTTCCATAGCCAATGGTCCTTAATGATATTTGCTTTACAATATTTCTGCAAAAGTGAGAGCTTGCCGTATTCATTTAACACAGGATATCTCAATGCTGAGTGCACTATTACAAAAATGAGCACAAGCTAATCTGGGGGATTCACTTAAATAAAAGATGTCATTATTAAAGGTTAAGCTATTCATTTTTTAAACCCTAAAGAACTGCACTCCTAGAAGATGCAAAGTGTTTCCCTACTGAAATGGAAAATTATCATTTTTCCTATAGTTTTTTAGAAGGACAGATACCTGACATTTATTGTTTAAAAAAAATACTAGGTAGCAGTGCATCAGGGAATAAGCATGACCTGTGTCATTCTACCTCTTTTCTTCTTACCTGCTTGATGCTGTAAGAAAAATCTGTTGGGAGAACATAAAAAGAGTGATTCACACTAAAAACAAGAAATTTAACCATGTGTGCTTGTTCATCAGCCAAAAAAAAAGATGTTAAAAGAAAAAAAAGCTTGATATTATTTTTGCTTCATGTAGAGCATTAAAAACTCAAGAAATATTTATTTCAGCTGGCAGGCTGCACCAATGAGCAAAAGAGAGTGGAAGCAATCCACATAGAATTCCCTATTAGGAGGTGCTGGTATAGTCTTGAAATGACACAAGGTAGAGAGCGAGACTGTCTGTGACCATCTCCTGCTCTGCCTAATCATCCTACCACTGGATAGAGGGAAATGTCACTACTGTTTCTGGAAGAGTGCTTAATTCATGATGCTCCATATAAGATTGAAGCATTTTGCATTTCCACCAGCCAAGCCATAGCCATAGACTGACAGTTCAATTGACAGTTCATAGCAATATAGTATTCAATGATGCCATCCTAAAAACAACCTTGGAAACCAGACAAAGTTTTCAGGGGCAGACATAACATGCAGTGCCACTGAAACATCTTTTTTCCACTGCTTCTGAGTCATTTAGGTGTCAGAAATGTTGAATGTCATGATGACTACGTAACCCTCACAAAGTAATAAAATTTATATCAATATCTTGTCCATTGTTACATAAAAAAAAAAACTTTTATTTTATGCAGAAATAATCTTGCAGTCTGCCATCATCTGTGTTGGTACCGTAGAGCTCATAAAAGAGCTCAGGAGAAGTGACTGACTGAATAAGCAAAAGCACAGTTGTGTATCAGCTATTTCTATATTTTAAAAAGTCCACTGGTGACCTTAACAGATGGATTTTCTGACAGGTATGAATATCTAATTTCACTCCTCCATTACCTTCTTTATTACTTTTACTGGATTCTGGTATTATTCTTTGTTCGTCACTGGAAAACAATTCTCTCCACCTCTCTTTGTCCTTGTCCTGTGGCAGTCACTACTAATGATGATGTTTCTGTAGGTCAAAACTTACCAGAAATTGGACACCTTAGTAACTTTCTCTAACACGCTCAGAAACCAAAAGAAAAAAAACAGTATTATGAATAGATGGCATGGCTCTGAAGTCTTCTGTGGATGACAGAGAGAATGAGGTGTTTGACAGTACCCAGCATGTGAATCTACTAGAATCCTGAATTCTTAGTGTAGGTGGAAAATATAAAGATATTAACACCAGGCAACTCTTCTACTGAACAGAAGGGATTTGCCTATCTCTTTTCAGAAGGGAAAAAAATGCTCACGTACTCACTTAACTAAAAGCTTAAGTTAGGTCATATTTTAGAAGTTTAGTTAAATAAAGTTAGTTTCAAGTCACAGGACGTTTGCAACTTCATCTGCTTCAGCATCTCCTCATTGCGTGTGCTTGCCCTTTCTCTTAGTGTAATATATACATGAAGCTACTTTACATGCATTTGCTTGTTAATGCTTTGCAGTCCTTACTGCATTTAATATCTACAATGTGGAAGACACACTAACGTCCTTGTGAAGACAGACTTTATGATATTTTTTTTCTGCAAAATGTTTACATGCTTTTCCCCCCTCATGTATGTTTTAATGATGGACAATGGTAAAAGCAGGCACCCTAGGGTCATGTTTTTTAAATAGTCCAGTGGTTACAAGTGCCTTCTGTTAAGATCACTGCTTCAGAGCTTAGCTGAAACTGCTAGGAGAGCACCTGAGGTCATTCATCCTGGAGCTAATATTTCACTATTACTACACCTTCTTTATCCAGGTAAGGCACCTTTCTTTTTCTGCAAACGTACTACCATGCCAAATAGTTCTCTTTGTCCAGCTGCTTTCGCTGCAAACTGCTCCCACAAAAATCACAGAGCATTTCAGAAAGATGAATTTCCTAAGGAGAAAAACCACAGATACAAGGCACTAACTCAACCCATTAAAGCAAAGACTAGTTGACAGTCTAATTCCTTTACTTTCAAGAGAGGTGAATTTGTGAAAGCTACTCAACAACAAAAGCAGAAACAAAGAGAAAATGAAAGCCCAGAAACTACAGAGCATCTTTCTTTTTCTAATCTAGTAGAGACAATTCTAAACGCCAGTAGATTGGACTACCATATTCACAAGCTTGAGACATTGTCAAACTTGAGCAACGAAGAGTCTAGAAATGACAAGGTGAATGCACAGCAGAAATAGGGCATATGGAGCCTGACTCTCTTCACATTTCACTAGTTGAGATTCAGTGTGATCGTTCCTGCAAGTGGACATTTACTCTTGATTTATGGCATAGTGAATGGAAGCCGAATCAACCTCAAACTGGGGCTCACCACAGAAATAATCTTGGACCGTGCACCCTCAACACTGACAAAAGATGCAGGCCTTATATTGAAAAACTGTGTTGACAGGTAAAATATGTGGGGGACCACAGGGGTGGGAAAAGACTCTTAGTTTAATCAGAACTGCATTAATGAATGCATTCTTGGGAGGGAGAGGAGGAAGGGCGACAAACTTTCCCGTGAATGCTGAACCTTCCAACTTTCAATTTGGAGACACCTCGCTTGCTTTTGAATCAGCTCACCTTTATAATGTCTCCATTTAAGCCTTGTATAAAGTTTAGGTACTGTAGTCAAGCAGCAAACTGGCTAAGGACTGCATCTGTCATAGTCAAAAACAGACTCTTTTTGACTGCAACTTTTTAGACTGTTTCCCTTCCTTCTGTCACCTATGGTGAAACTCTAACAAGTCAAGTCTTTCTGAAGACAAACACCAATTGTACCTTAAAGTCTGTAATTCCATCAGAGTTGTCATCAGCTGCATTTTCTAGCAGAAACACCAATGTCTTTAAGGGCCTTCTACTGTTGTTCTACCTGTGGTCTCCATGGACACTGATCTGTTAAGATGAAACTCATGAAGGGATTCATCTTCAGGGCCATTAAGTGTTGTCTTGTTACTTTGTGTCCCCTGCTGTTTCCACCATCTCAGGGAGAATGGTTTGACCCTTCTCAGTGTATCCATCAGGGATGGATCTCTCCAAAAAGTACTTTGGTCTAGAGGAAATATGGCTCTGTAGTGATAGTGATGCATATGCTGATCATCTGTACCACTGGTACTGACAAATCTGATTCAAAAAATGAACACTTTATAGCATGAAATAACCCAGGGACCTTTTTAAATCTCAGGCTTCTTTACAACTATTATATGGCTTGACTCACTCTCACTAAGCACACACAGAGAATGGCAGAGTGACTACTGTGCTAAAAGCAAGGCTAACAGTATCCACAAGGATTTTTTAACAGCTGCATTCAAGGGAATAGTGTATGAACTCAACATCTGAGATTTTCCATGTTTTTTATGTAACTCTTACCTAGTCACACTGGAACAGAAAATAACATGACAAATCTAATCAGTGAAAATCTGTCTCAGTTGAGAAATTTCTTCTCCTTCAGCAGGTCAGAAGATATTGAGGAGGTTTAAAGGTTTGCCCTGGAGAGTAAATCCAACCCATGACATAATTTGTTTCTTTGAGAAAACAGTAACCTGCAGAACTGTTATCTAGCAGAGGTACCCTTCTAACAGGAAGACCTTATTGTTACACGAGCAGTTGATCTGAAGTTCGTATGAATCAGTAGCAGTGCTAAAGCATTGAAGAACTGGCTGTAAGAGAGCAGATGTGGTTAATGACAGGAAGAAGCCTTTACAACTCACTGGAGAACATGGATATTTTCCATATTTGAATCTGATTTTTTTTCTTTAACAACAAGTCATATAAACAGACTGGGGGGGAAAGAAACAAAAAAACAACCCTCTAGTGCAAAAAAAAATCAAGGTAGGGAGAAAACCTTAAGGAATTACTTGTTTATACAGTGGTATCTCACATTTCACAGCAGTATTTTTCTGCTGTACGTTTTTCTCCTGTTTATATCAAATTTAAATGGCCCCTCTGAGTTGGGTGCCTCACCACATTCACTACCTTGTACAGTAAATTAGAGTCTACCTAGCTAGGAATTTACAGTCCAGAAGTCTCATTCAGCTTCAAGAGAAAGGCAGGAATTTTAAACTACAAGTGTGTTGATTCAGACTAGGTATAAGGAAGCATTTTTTTTATTATGAGAGTGGTAAAACACTGGAAGAGGTTGCCCAGAGAGGCAATAGACAGATGCCCCAACCCTGGAGATATTCAATGTCAGGTTAGGCAGGGCTCTGAGGAGCCTGATCTAGTTGAAAATGTTCCTGCTCACTGCAGGGGGAGTGAACTAGATGACCTTTAAATGTCCATTCCAACCCAAACCATTTTGTGATTCGATTAATTTCACCCATGCCAGTGTCCCGAAAAACTGAAGGGCTGAGATCCAAAGATACATACAGAACCAAATTCCCTTGATCCACAACTAGTGCCTTATCTAGTAGGCCAACCACGAGGTTTCATATTATGACAAATACATACTTGTATGTATTGTCCATTATAATTAAATAATACACCATGATAAATGACAGATTGAAAAAGTAAAGCTTCACATTTAAAAGTTTTAAATTTAGACGTTTTCTAATTACTTGTCAACAAGAGTTTTTGAAGTGGACAATTCAGATGTTCAAGTGACATAAGGGCAGGACTTCTCTCTGTTTCCTCTTAAGTTTGTTATTTGATACCTGAACACCTAAATATATGAAACTACACAACTATCTGGACACTTCAACATGACACAGAATTGTCCAAAGTAGCTTATAAAATAATCTTAATGATTGAAATTTAGAAGTTCAGACTAACATAATTTTTAAATAATTTAGCCTGAAGACTAAATAAATTCTGCTGAATAAATACCTAATCAGCTTAGGAGCCTGCGTCTAAATATGGGAGCCTCTTAGGCACTTTGACCTTTGTGTCTACTAGTAGCATCAACACATACTCAAGTAAGTCAAAGGCATAAGTACTCCTCACCAGATACAACTGGTGAAACCAAGAGAGAAAACAAACATTAGCTCTGGTAGCCCAGATGATTTGTATCCATGAGCAGACAACTCCTTGCTCCAGAATTCAGAGTGACTTAGCTGGAATATTCAGGTCAGGACAGCACAATTGCAGTAGGTGCCATTTTATTTCTAGATGCCTCCAAACAGTTTATTCAACATTTTACAAGATTGTGTAAGGGAGGAATCTGTTCTCATCTCATGCAGCTTGCAGTATAAATCAATAGATTTTATACAACATTGATGGACATTCAGAAGCAACTTCATTCTTACCCCAGTTATCTCCTCTGCCTGTTTGTTTCTCACCTCCACTTCTAGCTCTGTGATAAGAAATGTCTGAAGGCAAGAAATAGAGCCAAATATTTTAAGAAAATGAAATCAGAACTGCTCTCAATGTGACTGATGTTTTCAAGATTTTGTCTCTGAATAAAAGATACTACTTTATTAAGGCAGTTCTTTCCGTAGGATATATAGTGAAACAGTTTTCTGAGAAGAAAGCATATGTTTTGTGGAAGAGGTTTACTAAACTATAAAAGAAATTTGGATGTCCACCTCCCTCCCATTTCTAAAGGAATGACGGCACCTCAGTTCTCTTACATACCTATAAGAAACATGTTTTGTAGTGTTCTTAGCTGCTAGTGCCAGATAATTTTCCTAGGGTTTTGCAAGAACTAAAACATATAAGCCCAGAAGGCTTTGTTCTTTACGTACAGGAATAAAAACATCAGATTTTTAAAGGAAGTACAGCTGCAAAGATTGCTTCTATCATCTCTGAAAAACTGTGCACTATAAACTATAGCTGCAGAAAAACACCAGTGGGACCTCCATTCACTACATTTGGGGCACTCAGCAAGGAGTGCAAGTCACGGATTCTTGTTCCTACTCAAAAGCTTTGTAACTAGGCAGTCTTAGAATTAGAAAAAAAGAGGAACGGCTTGAGCTGACTGGCTGCCAGCATCCTACTCCCTCTGTGAGACAGATCTCATCTGGCCTCACTGGATGATGCACTGATGCAAACTGTACTCTGAAAAATTCAACAGGAATTCACTGGTGTCAGTAGTCTTACCTAACATTGAGTAATATCTTTATTGAAGTTTAATATACTGGAAATTCAAGGGAAAAGATGGCATGCAGTGCTCCCATGTATTGAAATATGAAACATAACCAGGGCATTGTTGTGCTCATTTCAGTGTAATTGCTGAAGAATTGTCCCATTAGTCTGGCAATTTATGAAGAGCAAAAAAGAGCCATATGAAGTGAACTGAAAATAACACCATCAAATAACCTACAATGGAAAATAGTAGAAGAAAAATGGTGTGAATACAAGGTCAACACTGGACTATAAACATCTAATGTGTGTGGCTGCAATATGATTGCTCATATTTAAATATTTATTCATTATATGGATAATTCAGTCTAATAAAATTATAACTCTCTTGCAATTCTTCTCATTTCTGAGCCATCCTTTACTCCTGTGTTTATGTAAATCCAAGAGGATGAATGAAGTTGATAAATAGCTTCTAGATCAGCTGAAATTCCCTGTGGACACAGAGTTTCCTTCGGGCTTCATTGATTTCACAGATCATAAAGCTGAGAACTGCAAGCATTTTGGGAGGGAATTGATCATGTCGGTGTAAGACTACTGCCCTCTACCGCCCCTGTTCATAGGGCAATGTAAAGGGGTTGTGAAAAATATCATAAAGGTTATTTTTTTGTGATGCATTAAAGAATACAGACTTAAACAGCTCTTTGGAAGCTAGTTCCTGATCTAGTCTTGTAGCACCCCTGAAACCTCTGTGGTCTTAAGAGGAGATCGCATGTAAGGCTGCACTTTCCCAGCACTTTATGAAGTGTCATATCTCCTGCTGCTCCAGTTCAAGTAAATGCTGCAGGGAGGTATTTTACTTCAGTAACAGCAGTGCCTATATCAGGTTTGTAAGATGGGAAAAGTAAAGAGAAATAATGGTGAGTGTTTGGGGCAGAAAGAGAGTGTTATGTGGGTTTCCAACTGTTTAAGTTGTTCTCTGAGGCTTGCAACTGTGGAACAATATTCAAGGCTATTGTATCTCCAGCAATTACTTCTAGGCTAAAAGAGTTCATTGTTCCTAAAATGCCATCCTTGATCAACTGTAAATTTCAGGCCAGTTTTGCAAGGGTCGTGGTAACATTCAGCAGCATTTTAAACCCAGTGGCTTTTTGGAATTCCTGTGCAGTACCACTTGCAATGATACAGTCAGGCACTGTTTGTCACTACTCAGCTGTGCAAAACTTCTGTGGCTTTTTGTCTCGATGGGCATGTCATAGTTGAGCAGCACAACAGCCTCAAGCGTCTGGGAGCAAAATGGCCTCTTTTTTTAAGCTTTGCTGTGAACCTTCAACATCTTGTCAGTGGAAAGGGCCGATGCTGGCAGAATTGTGTTTCTCTGAAGGGCACTCAGTCCAAGTATTGTAGTTTTGGCATCTATGGCTTCAGGAGCTCTGAATCTCTGTGCTATATGATATCCTAGGTGCTTTCATTCCCTCCATGCACTCAGCACACATTTGCATCCCTTACAAAGCGTTTCTTTCCAGCTCTTGTTCTGTGGAGAAGTCATTGTTAACTCTCAGTGAAGAGCATTAATCATTTGCACTGATTATATTTATTATTTGGTTTTTTTCAGGTTGTGAATGTACAGTACTTTGCTGTTTTTCAATTGCCAAACAAATTTTGAAGGCAACCAAACCCAAACCCCAGTGTGGTATTAGTTATCTAAACAATGACAACAACAACATATCCCATTAAAAAGTCATCATATTCTTGCTGCCAGCAATGCATTTACAGAGAAAAGGAAAGGAAGAAATAGGTCTCCTTTTGCATTCAAGAGAACCACATTTCTAATCAATGGAATGCGGTGGCTGAAAGCAGTCAAAAGCAATGTTCAGTGTACTTTCACAGTATATCAAGCCAGTGACTTTAAGGAAGGATGCTTCAGTATCTCTCATCTGTGGAAATGTGTAAATGTTACAAAGGCTGCTCCCAGTACTGGGGGAAATCAACTCTGAAAGAAAGAGAAAGGAAGAGAGACTGTATGTAAATCTGTAACCAAACTATGGAAAATTTACCAAAAAAAAAAAAAAAAAAAAGAAAGAAAAACACAAACAAAAACTTATTATATGAACAAACCAAAATTAAAATCACAAAGGGAAAAAAAAAAGAATAGCAGGAAAGAAGAGACCCCAGTCGCCTTTAAGGAAATACCAGTTTAAGGCAGTGATAAATAGCTAACAAGGATGGTTGTGCAACAGTAACACCTCAGTGTTTGTATCCAAAACTTCCAACCCAAAGTGAAATTTGCAAAGCATTTGTTAGATTTGGAGTATGTTTTAGAAGCCTAGAAGAATGGGGCTTTATTTTCTCCTAAGAATATGTAACCTAATTTCTTAAGATTAGCCATGCTGAATTCAGCAGGCACTGCATGTGCTCTGAAGCAGGTCACTCATACTGAAGTGCCTGCTTATGTATTTACTTACTGTACCACTGGCATTGCGATTTGCTTAGCTTTTCAGAGGTCTTAGATCTTAGTGTCCTTTGAACTGATGCCAAAATGTAGCAAAGTTAATGACGTGACTGTAGTGCCATACATACACCTACGTGTAGGAGACAGCAGATACAGCGCCTATTAGATCACTGAGTACTGCCTAGGGACAGTCACCCACAGCTGTACTGTACATATTAGAAGTCAGAGCTCCAGAGCACGCTGAGTGTCAGAAGCTGGGAATTACAACTTTTTGTTTGGTTTGGTTTGGAATTTTTGCTTTGGGGTTTTTTGGTTGGTTGGTTGGTTGGTTGGGTTTTTTTCTAAAATAAAGCAATAGGAATGCAAGTGTCCAGGAACTTCTTCGCTGTCCTTACTGTGATCTGAGGAGATGCTTAACAAACAAGGAGCTGAATTTGGTTCTTCTGAAGAGTTAACTAGTTTATCCTATTTTTAAACTACTCAGGTCATCAAGTTTATTCCAAGTTTTTGCAAGCTACCTGTTCCAATGCCCACTGATTTTGATATATAGATTAAACTGTGTGAACCAGCACGTAAAATCAGCATGTGCATGTTAGACTTACAAACAACGCCTTCCCCAAGAAAGTAAATGAAGATGCACTTGAAACATCATTCAGATGAGCTTTTGAGAATCACAGTTCAATGGCAGTCTCAAAACTGTCTTTCATTCCTCTTGCCCAGTGTTAAGATATCCCAGAGATAGATCCACACAGCACTGAATCCATGATCCACCTCTGGTTTTTTTGTGTGTTGCCTTTAAAATGAACCCTTTGCTTTTAGAAGTGATAATTACATAAACTTTCAAAGAAGCCGGGATGTAATTCAAAAAAGCATGCATGAAGGTCAAAAATAGATAAAATATTCTTTTTGCTTATAATCATGCAGGTGGAAAAGTAATAAAAGACTTTTTTTACATTTTTTCCGCTTTCATTCTATTTGTTCATTTAGTGTCTGAGGGTTTGCGCTCAGTCACAGAGCACACAAATTCTCTTGTCTGCTTTCTTTGAAATCATCATTACTATTGCTGTTGATTTTGTTTTGGTAAAAGCTAGGCTTCTCACAAAATCAAATTAATCCTCTGACTGCAGCTTTAAAAAACCTCCAGAGTAATGAGATCTGTGTGGAGCTGGCAACAATGGGAAGCTTATACAAAAAGGTGAAAATGAGATTAAAACAATTCTATTCAGAAGTTTTAATTAATACGTAACATGGGGGTTGGGTTTTTTTTTCCTTTTTTCTTTTTTAAACTCAGAAGGAATCCAGACCTTATAGTAAAAATGTTTAGAGGCAGAGAGGCATCTGAAGTCACTAATCACCTGAGGGACTGTTTTAGAGAGGGATGGATATACTAGAAAGCAAATCTGTTGCTTCTATTTACTGTTTCCTGTAGTGGAAATACAAGAAGCTATGAGTCAAAAATGGACAAAAAGGTACATTTCTTATGTTACACATTATTGCTTTATAGATGACAAGAGCTACAGAGGATTTCTGTGGAATATAGGTGTATATATATATATTGGTAATATAGATGTATATTTCTTATTACTGGTAAAGCCATAACATTGTTGACAACTCAAAAGGGTTAAAGAGGGGGAGATAACAGAAAAAGGACTAGATAATATGGAGCATCATATAGGGATCATAATTCAGAAGTATTCCTGTTACTCAGAATAAAGAGTTCCTGGAATACAAAATATTATTTACTACAGACATATTCCCCATTAGACTGAAAGTGTCTTCTGAATTGAGAGCACTAACTCATACATAAGACGATTCATCATATCCAAGTAAATATCAAATAACAGTGGGTGACCTATATTTATGAAATTTATGTTGGCATAGTCTAATTTGCAGAGAAAACAGCTTCATATTTTACCCAATTCTGAGTTTTGCAAAAAAGGACATTCATTCCAGCCTTTCCAAGACAGCAACATGTTTAAACATGTTGCCTCCTTCTTTTCTCTCTTTATTTATTAACCCCATGGCACATTAATGGTGTAATATAGGAGACCAGGGAGCTGACTAGGTGAATGAGAAGCAGGTTTCCAGCCGCCAGTTAGTATTCATTTTATGCACAATGGAAAGTCAGAACCGATAAGACAGAGCAAAGGCACTAGTCAAATCCTAGCTGAAAATGAGACGCCAAAGGGCACAGCTGCATACTGATGACTTCCAGGTGGACCTGGCAAATATTTGTGATGTCACACAAGCATGAAGCACTGTTTTCTTTATTGGATAGACAGGAGGATTTGTGGAGCCCTTTATCCACCACAGCTGTAGCCGACCCACAAAACACCAATATTTAACTTTCTATGCAGTGCATCTCTGACACTGGGGGAACGAAACTGCTCAGAAAGCATCAATCCTTTTTGCTGCCCTCACCTCCCCACCCCATCCCTGGGTCTGGGAGCAGGGCTGCTGACAGACATCCACCACTGCTGGCCAGAAAGGCACGTGCTTCATCCCGGGACTGGTGGCCCTGCTCATCTGTAGCTGCACCCACCAGCTGTCATGCACAAAACCAAATACCATGATCATATTCCATTTGCAAAAAAACATGGATTATTTCAGTAGGATAGGAGGGGTTTTTCCTAGTTGCTATGCTGTGATTACCTCAAAGGGAGATGGGGAAGGGTTTGTTTGTTTCATAGAACAAAATAATAGAATGGTTTGGGTTGGAAAGAATCTTACAATCACCTTGTTCCAACCCCCCTGCCATGGGCAGGGACACCTCACACTAGACCAGGTTGCTCACATGGCCTTGAACACCACCAGGGTTGGAGCATTCACAACTTCCTTGGGCAGCTTGTTCCAGTGCCTCACCACTCTCACAGTAAAGGATTTCTTCCTTATATCCAAACCAGATCTCCCCTGATTAAGTCTGAACCTATTACCCCTTGTCCTACCACTACAGTCCTTAATGAAGAGTCCATACCCAGCATCCTCAGAGGCCCCCTTCAGATACTGGAAGGCTGCTATGAGGTTTCCACGCAGCCTTCTCTTCTCCAGGCTGAACAGCCCGTTGGGGAGCCCTTTATCCACCACAGCTGTAGCCGACCCACAAAACACCAATATTTAACTTTCTATGCAGTGCATCTCTGACACTGGGGGAACGAAACTGCTCAGAAAGCATCAATCCTTTTTGCTGCCCTCACCTCCCCACCCCATCCCTGGGTCTGGGAGCAGGGCTGCTGACAGACATCCACCACTGCTGGCCAGAAAGGCACGTGCTTCATCCCGGGACTGGTGGCCCTGCTCATCTGTAGCTGCACCCACCAGCTGTCATGCACAAAACCAAATACCATGATCATATTCCATTTGCAAAAAAACATGGATTATTTCAGTAGGATAGGAGGGGTTTTTCCTAGTTGCTATGCTGTGATTACCTCAAAGGGAGATGGGGAAGGGTTTGTTTGTTTCATAGAACAAAATAATAGAATGGTTTGGGTTGGAAAGAATCTTACAATCCCCGTTTTCCAACCCCCCTGCCATGGGCAGGGACACCTCACACTAGACCAGGTTGCTCACATGGCCTTGAACACCACCAGGGTTGGAGCATTCACAACTTCCTTGGGCAGCTTGTTCCAGTGCCTCACCACTCTCACAGTAAAGGATTTCTTCCTTATATCCAAACCAGATCTCCCCTGATTAAGTCTGAACCTATTACCCCTTGTCCTACCACTACAGTCCTTAATGAAGAGTCCATACCCAGCATCCTCAGAGGCCCCCTTCAGATACTGGAAGGCTGCTATGAGGTTTCCACGCAGCCTTCTCTTCTCCAGGCTGAACAGCCCTAACTTTCTCAACCTCTCTTCATATGTGGGAAGTGCTCATGCTCCCTTATCATCCTCATGGCCCTCCTCTGGACTTACTTCAACAGCTCCATGTCCTTCTTACATTGAGGACACCAGAACTATATGCAGTTCCCCAAGCGGGGTCTCATGAAAGCAGAGTAGAGGGGTAGGATCACCTCCTTTGACCTCCTGGTCACGCTTCTTTTGATGCAGCCCAGGATACGGTTGACTTTCTGGGCTGCAAATGCACACTTCTGGCTCATGTTCAGTTTCTCATTGAACAACATCCCCAAGTCCTTCGCAGGGCTGTTCTGATTCACTTCTCTGCCCAACCTGTAGCTGTGCCTGGGATTGCCCCTACCCAGGTGTAGGACCTTGCATTTGGCTTGGTTGAACTTCATGAGGTTTGGAAAGTTTCTTGGAGAACACTATTGATTCCCTCAGCTCCATTCCTCCTGGAGAGCATAGGCAGACTTTCTCTAGCACTGTTCAGTATCTTCGCCAAGACTGTTAACTTTTCCAGGCGCACGCATACATACGGATTTATTTTATCTTAAACTTATCAGATGCTTTTTAGTTCCCATGGAAAAAATGCTCCACTAACTAGAGATAAACATGAAAAACAGTTTGGGGATGCCTGATATATTTTACAACCCGAGTTGAACTTTTTGCCTGTGATCGTAAGAGCCATTAGAAACCAAATAGAAGAAACCTGTGAAGGAGATTAACCTTGCACTTGGGCACCTATTTCTTTTGTTTATTGTGCAACATACCTGAGTAACATGCAGTGAATTCTCTGCCTATTACATCATCTGTGACAGTTAATGTTTTCTCTAGAAGTATGAACAGAGCTAGCTTGAATTTTATGTCCACCGAGGTTTTGACAAAAAACAGCAGTTTGTTGATATCCAGGTATTTCAAATTTCAAGCATTCTGGGTTTAAAGCAAATATTACTAGGCCTGAGTGAACCCTGAGACAACTCTGGTTTGATTGCCTGAGAGTAAGGTGTCTAATGCTTCCAGGCTCCAGATTCTGGGGCCAACGCAACACAAGTTCCCCTGTAGCTCCAGGTAATTAGAGCTAGCACAGTCCCTTCGGTTGCACCACAGAGGAAAGCCTCCCTGCATGGGTAGCCCATCTGGCTGCTCCAGCCTGGAGACCAGATAGCACACCACAGTTAGACAGCATGGGCAGTTAGGACACGTTATGCCTGCCCAGGAGCCTGGTAATGCTCAGCCTCCAGGGGAACTGCTTAATCATTTCCACTGGAAGGAGAATCACAAGCCATGCAAGACTTCTCAGCTCACCAGTGAGGCCCTCACCTGGACCAGGCTGACAAATCTTTGCCAGGATGTGCTTGCATATTTTATCCAGTGGTTACAGTATGCATTGTAATAGCAAGTGCTACCCCAAGCAAGAATCAGCAGGACATAGACCAGCTTGTTTCCTCTCGTTCTAGCCCACTCAGTTCTTCCCTCTCCCTTCCCAGTGTCACAGTTTCAGCTTCAGTGATGAGATGACACTATGGATCCTGCAGGAACTTAGATGACATGAGAAATAAGACCCAGATGCCTCCAGATGTGCATACAAGGAGCAGAGGGTCCTCCTAAAAAGTACAGCTTATTCCTGTACCTCAAGACACTGTCAGAGGAAAAATCACTGGACCCTCCAATCCCATAGCTGACATAGGAGACCTCAATTCACTTTGTGCCTGCAGCTGAGCAGATATCAAAAAGTACCATATTCACCATTACTTCATCAGATTTCTAGAAGGAGAATTCTATTCTTTTCTGTTAAAAACTCTTCCACCTTTTTACGTAGTGGTTAAATATTGATTCCTCCAGAGAAAGAGGCCAAGGGGCCCTCTAGTCCTGTCAACCTGGTTGTTGCTGAGGAAGGAGGAGAGCTGCATTCTTTCAACATCAGACATCAATCAGTCCAACATTTTCTATGAAGCAAGTAGGTATCCATACCAATTCTGTTGGCAGTGCCACGTAGTCATGTTGTTTTTCATATCCCATGCCTGACTCGGTGACTGCACTGTACAAAAAAAGGAACAGCTTCAACAGCATGGACTGATCTATCACCCCACTACTGGGAAAAGCCATCAGACTGCCTGAGATATGGGCGGTGTAAGCACACTGAGAGAAGGGAAACCATCCATGCCCTCTGTGGCTGCTCCCTAATCTTGGCTACTGCATGATGCCTTGGGAAAGGCAGGACCAGGGAGCAGAAAACTTAAACATAAGAAAACTAGGTGCTTTCAGGCTGTGGCAGCAATAGAACATTTTGATACTCTGAGTTCTGGGTACAGACAACTAAAATGGCAGCTGAGTCCAAGAATAAATTCTTTTCTGTGTCCATCTGTACAGCAAAAAGGGTGCAACTTGTCACCAAAAAGAGGGTAAAAGCCATAGGTTTCAAAAAGCAACACTGATTTTAAAATTTCGGTTTCAACTATAATTCAGGTTTTGTGTACAAATCAAAATGTTGTTAACACATTTCTTGTCATATGCTTATTCATGTGGTGTCAAAGAGAGTGGATATTAAGTTTTTCCATAAATATAAATTTCCAGAAGATGAACTAATGTAGAATTGGATTTTGATGAAAGGACATGTAAGGTTAATTTACCATGCAAGTCTCCTGCCTCCTTGAATAAAACAATAAAATCCTACTTGCACGCTTGACTAAGATACTCACTGGCCATATGAAAAGATGCTGAAAGTTTCTCCCTGACCATGTGATTAGAGGAAAACATTGGAGGCCCAGTTTTCACAATGCCTACTAAACTGACCATACAATGCAAAGATACATGGGGGATATTTGCTTATAAAAGGCAAGTGTGCATGGATGCTGATAGGATTACCTGTTGTTCCTTTCATATAACACAAACATGTAGGGGAGGAGTCTTCTGTGTATTTGAAGCACTAGAAAGTAATCATAGAATCATAGACTGGTGAGGTTTGGAAGGGACCTTAAAGATCATCAAGTTTCAATCCCCCTGCCATTGGTGGGGACATCTTCCACTAGACAAGGTTGCTCAAGGTTCTGTCCAACCTGGCCTTGAACACTGCCAGGGCTGGAGCATTCACAGCTTCCTTGGGCAGCCTGTTCCAGCATCTCACCAGTCTCCTACATTTTATTGAGTAACTGTTTTTACTCGGGTTAAAAAAAATAATCACAAAAGAAAAAAAAACACCCAAAACAAACTCTTTGGTTCAAAAGCAAAAAAATCATAAAAAACTTTTCAAAGTTTCTGTTGTTATAGTCAAATGGCCAGTGAGGAAAAAAAAAATCTAATAACCTCTCTTTTTTTTTACCCTGTAACATCACCCTTCCTCATAGTTTCCCAATGCTAATCATGAACCTTAATTAATTTTAATTACTGACACTTTAAAGGAAAGTCTAACACTCTGTATCCCAAATTTCTGCATCACATTATTATTTCTTCCAATCATCCTTTAATTTCCAGGTGCCCTTAAGACTACTTAATAATTAAAAAGATTTAACAGATACAAACATTGTGTTAGTCTACAAGCAGACAAAACCAGTTTAAAAGTTACAAACCTTCTTTTACATGCAACTTTCATGCTTCTTCACAACACCTTAGATGGAATGTTGCAGGGGAAAGGCCTGTCATTGCTGTCTGGGAACCTCAGACTCAAGAAAACCAAATTCCTAAAATGTGAACAATTTCAGTCAACTGGTAGAAATACCAAGAGGCAGGGGAAGAAATTAATTTCTCCTGCCTCAGTCTGAATCTTCATTGTTACATTTTCATGCTGTTCCTCAGAACAGCAGGCTGATGGAGGAATGCCAAGGAAGCAAGGACAGGCAAGTCCATTGAGCTTCAGAGCAGAACTGGGGCAATGTTCTTAACTCTTCAGAGGATGCATCTGCTGTCTTAGCTAGAGCTCATTTGAAATTATTTTCCTTTCCTTCTCACCCTCCAAAAAATTAAAGGAAGTGATTTTTCTGTGTATGGTTTTTCTTGTGTCACAAAATTGAGAGTGTGAATGTGTAGCCTACACATCCTAGAAAGAAATATTGTCGAACATGAAATAATACAGTTTGAAAATGCAGCTGCAATGCCTTACTGCAACTTTGATTCCAACTTCTACCCTATGTGTTTGGTTTTCCAGCCAGACTGCCTCTTCTGTGATTCACAAGATAGCTATTGGCCTACAAGAGATATGTGGTTGAACTGTGAGTGTAAATGCAGGGAGAAAAAAAGGGTATATGATGGAGCAAAATTAAATCATACAAAATCTAAAGGCAGTGCACCCAACAGAAATATTTCATCTTTTCATCTAAAATAGTTTAGCTTTAGGACTTTTTTTAAAACAATAACATATTTCTGAGCTAAGCAGATGCTTTTCATTATATGCATCCTTTCGTTTATTTTTGGTTTTTCCCTTTACAAAACAATACTTTAATGGAAAATGTTCCAGCAGCCTTAGTTTGAGCCTCTGTAGGGAAGCCATGGCCACCTTTCCACCTTTGTGTGACTGAATGCTCTTTGGATATAATGGGGAAATCAGGACAAAAAAATATTTCTTTTTTTTTCTCTGAAAGTCTTTGTGCCAACTACACGTATTATTACAGCCATCTGCTCCTAGTGTGTATTCAGTACTAGAATCTGTTTACTTTACTGGCTGAAATACACTTTTATTACCTTTCCTACTTCTTTTTAGCACTGCTGAGTCCATTACATAGCAGACGAGTGGTATGGTTTTTAATCCATCTTGCACACCACAAACAGAATTGCTAAGGCCCAGATAAGTATGTTATTGTTAGTAAACCGTGAATATGAAAGGGTGTGTCTTGACTTTCATCCTCTCAAGAAATTGTTTTATTTAGAAATTGAAAAGATGAGATTTCTCATTACTGGAAATTATCACCAAATCTCCATAAGACCATTTTTGCAGGGTCATTTTCTTAGAGCTGAACTTTAAAAGGCCTCAGAGACTGAGCAGTACTGTTACTAACAGAAGATCTTTTCAATTTGGAATTGACTCAGGGGCTCGGATGTTAAGGTGTTTGTGGGAGTTTCCATATGTGAGGTCTGTTCAGCATGAAGTCTACTTTATTATTCTCAGGCAATAAACATTTTTTTTTTTTGTCAAAAACTCTTTTTTTTCTACTGAAGAAGTGACAAGTGTTTATATAGCCTTGCCTTAACTTCTGTTCAGGAACAGAAAGACATAAACATGACTATAGTAGTGTTAACCACCAGGTTGGCCCAAAACTTGACAGAACTAAATGAATATTTGTTATTTCACCAGATGTATATCTGAACATCTGCATCAAAATCAATGCAGAAAATTGCGTGCTTACTCAGGCAGGAATAAAAAAGAAAAACTGACATTCTTTGTTACTGTATTTTAAACAAACATAAAGTTATAATGTGTCAGCACATTGATACTTCCATCTTTCATTTGGCAGAACAAGCTGATCAATGGACAATAAAGTTATCATCACCAAGAAAAAACTAATAAATCATTTTTCAAACAAGACCCTTTATCATTCATACCAACAAATATACATATCCACATAAAGCTGCATATGATCAGCTGTCTCATAAAATATGTAGCCTCAATGCTACTGGTGAATTTTGCTTTGAATAGTTTGCTTTGCCTCAATTTACATTCACATTATTTCCACATTAAGAATATCATTTGGATGACAGTGACCTTACAAATACCTCATAATTTAGCTCAGAACATCCCACGCTTCCAAGAGCCTATCAGGTCTCCCTTGTCATTTGAGTACATTTCTGTCCAAAGGATTTTTGGCCATGTTATGTAGTTAAAATCCAAGTGCTTTCCTGCACTATTCACATTTCTCCTTTTTTTTTTTTCCTGCTAACAAACTTCTCAATCAGCTGGTCTGTTCAGGAGCCCAAATTCTTTCTAGGTACACCTTTCCAGATATGAAAGCTTTGATACGGTCAAAGATGTAGAATAGGATCCAAATTTGATTGCCATATGGTAGAATAATCATGTCAACTGTAATGACCTGCTTGCTTTCCATTTTTTTTAACTTTCCTAAAAGGCATTTAGAAACATCTTATAGCCTTTATTGTAGCCCTTTACCTGCATATAGAACAGTTACTAATGAGGATGGCAACTCCCAGTTCAGACCCAGGCTGGAGGAGTGTGTCAGCAAGGCCTTCAGCTCCCCACGGTCTGGCATGGTCCTGAGGGATGAAACACCAGCATTTTGAGGGAGCTACCCACTGTGACCATGCAGGATCTCCTGACCTTGTAAGAAAAACGTATGGAGAGACTGCAAGATTAACATACATGTTCCAGTAACTCCCACATACAAACCCAAAGCACAATTTTGATGTCCGTAGGTTGTAAAAAACCTTGCTTCTTTAAGTGGTTTTTAATAGTGTTTGTATTTTACACCAAAGTCAAGGAGAAAGTATTTTATTTCTCAGAGAAAACTACAATACAGATGTTTCCAGCCCCAGAGGCCTGGGGTTTAGCTCAGGGTATTTTGCTGTTGCTTTGTCTTCTGTTCCGCTTATGAATTCCCCCAGCCTGTAGCACCAGGACTTAGAGCACAGATTCTGCCATTTTGAGGCAGAATTACTTTGTGATGGATAAAGACAATTCAGAAGTCTCAGAGTTTTGTTAGACCCATCATGACATTCTCAAGGACCACAAATGTATTCAAGCTTTGCCTATAACAGAGCATATAAAACAACAGTAATATTAAAGTCTGACATAACAGTAACAGAAGACTAGCCATGTAATAATTGCTATGAAATAACATATATTGTTATTTCACACATTCTGGTAATTCTGGTAGCTACGTAGCAACTGTATGAGAAACAGTAGTATTAACATGCTAATCTACATTAATGATATCCCCCTTCTTTCTTTAATAAGTTCAAAATTAAGTCCTGACATTACTGTAATAACATTTCCCCATAAAATCAGTAATAAATGCTGCTTCATTGGAAGACAACATTAAAATGTTTGAGTGATAATTATAGCACCCACATTTCCTTTAAGCACATTTTCGGTTCTTGGATCAGTGACTTACCACGGGGATAACAGCAAAAGAGGACTTTTAACAATTAAATTGGTTTTGCCAATTTTTTTTCCAAGGCCTCCCAAGAAAATTTCCAAAGGAAAACTACTTCTTCTTGAAATCTATTCACTAGAGTCATCACCTGCAGTACTAGGCCCAGCCATAAGTGCCATCCCCCATCCAACTAGACTGAGTCTTGTTACTGTCTGGTCAAGCTCATGAACTTGCCATTAGCCTACATGAACTTCACGTGTTTCGAGATACCTCCATCATGTTATTTTCTTTCTCAACACCATTAATCATTGGTCAGAACATAAGGTGAGTGATGAGAAGAGACCATGACTGAAAAAATTCAATTCTTTTTCTGACTGCTGCTAATAAATCTGAGCATTTAATGACCCAGTTACTGGGGTCTCTGCCTTAAGGGACCAGTAAGTTTCCTGCACTCTGTCTGGCAGAGGGAATAAACAAATTTGCTGTACAAGCTCTCATTTAACAAACATAATTCAACTGTGATACAACCTAGAAGTAATCATAGCAATAAAAGTAGTTATGAAAAGATGAAAGTTCATATCAGTGAATTTTCTTCTTTGGGATGCCGGCACTAGGTTTAACCCAAGCTGCACAAACTGTAATTTCTGGTCTAAAACAGCTTGCTGGCCAAATCCAAAATTACAGAGCTGGTTTGAAGATCCAGAAGTGAAAGACAGGAGGAGGCTGAAACAGTCTAAAAATTATAACCAAGAATAAGCTTTGATTTTAACTATCAGTTTTCAGTAAAAAGACATATTGAATCCTACCAAGCCTAATTGTAATGCAAAATGCTTTTTGCTATTAATACTTAATGGGATGTAGCTTAGAAATAGAGTACAGGCTCTTGCAGGAATTGGAATATTCTTTACAGAAATCATGGTCAGGCAGCATATGTCAGGAGACCTGGTGCTCTTGGACAGAAGTCTTGCTAGAGAATATAATACTACTTCTGTGCTGTTCCTACATTTTTTACCACTATAATTCCCTTGGTCTCAATGCAATAAAAAAGGCTTTCTCTTCAAAAAAGTAAATTAAACTTCTCACTTGTAAATGTGAAGATCTTCATATTTAGCATAATTTTGATTAAAACTTAGCCATAAAACAATGCTGACCATGCATTAAGGGGCATTCTGCAATATTTCAAACCTGTAATTTTTCTGTGCCATACTTGTTTAGGCATTTTTTACTGTTCTGTTTAATGGCCGAATCACTCATATATGAAGCCAATCTTTAATGTATCAAGGCAGGTTCCTTCTTGAAACACAAATTCAAAAACTGTTTTCAACCAAAAGAAAAATATTTTAAAACTGATATTTCATTGCAGTTTGTGATTATTTTGAAATCTTTGTACTCTTTTCCAAGAAAACATTTTTCCTTTCTAATGGTGTCACTATCAGGAATCAGCCATGCAAGTCTGAACACTTAAATCTGCAAAGTGCATTTTCACTTAAATCTGCTAGTCCAGTACAAGAATGCAAGCACAATAAAACCCAGATGTTATTCTTGTACTATGTATCAGAGAGCCATACACACAATGGTAGCACTGGTGGTTTATTTCAGATGAGTAAACAGCAAGAGTTACAAATTCCCCCTCTCCTCAACATGGTCACAGAACTCATTATCTCTCCATCCCTCTGCTACAATGTGGGCTGTGCTCAGAGAAATGTAGTGGCTTTATGTACACACAATGATAGGTTTAAAATGGATGAGATTTTCAGCAATATAAAGTTCTTGGAAAAACAGGCCGTGATCTTTGCAGTCATGGAGAAATATCATCAGAACCTTGTAATAGCTTACTAATTGCCCTGAGTAATTTGTTTTATCTGTCTGCCACTTGGTTTCCTGCAAAGTGCAAAAAAACTATTATGGGATTTTACTGAAACTAATTACTACTATTTTATCACAAAGGCTGCTGAAGCATAATCCTCTCCTTTTCTTTCTGTGTTTCTGTCACACACTATGCCTCCCCCTTCTTCATCCTGAATTTAAAATCTTTTGGAAAGTCAAGAAGTACTTTAATCATCCAGTATTGTAATAGATCCTGCTGATATTCAGCCTCCCACTATAATAATATGGAGCGATAGCACAGTACAGCAACGTAAACTCTCATAAGCTGCATGCACCACTGCTTATTTGTTCATAGGGAATCTGCACCCCACAAAGTGTGAGATGTGATGTAAGGCTATTGCCTGCCTTCCTGCAGTAACTGAGTGGTACAAGCTCCTGAATGACAAGCTGAGAGGAAGATAATTTGCTTCCTTCTTTTCCCAACCAACTTACACATGTAGGAGCTCATAAGAATTCATTTTGAACACTGATGACTTGGTGAATAAATAGTAACAGTATACCCTGGTATTAATGCAATATCTAGTTTATAATCATAATTTGTTAGAAACCTGAAATATCTCAATTTGATCATTAGCATGAAATCCTGCTAATGTTGAGATACCTCATTAAAATGTTGGCAACTTGTCTTTGATTGAAATTATTATTCTTATGAAATGAATGACACCACCTGAATGTGTTCTGTCAGATCTTGATAGTTAATTAAATTGATTTTATCAGAACAGTCAACCACACAAAATGCAACCCATTAAAGAATGTATTTGACAAGAAAATAAATTGATCATCAGGCTCTCATTGATATGAAGATGAAGTACAGACACTATCAGCATTTCTTACCCAATACAACCAGTGACAGTTCAACAAGTGTTGATGGTACTAAGAAATTATGCTGCACTTTAAAAAAAGTACCCCTCCTGGAAGGCTAATTTTTCTGTATAGCAAAGTAAATGAAGATTGATAGTTACAATGCATAGCAGCAGGAGGACATTGAAGTAGGAGACAAGGTGAAGGCTTCCTTTTTCCACAAAAAGACGTAGGAAGAAAATATTTTTTTGCCATTTGAATTGCTAAAAACTTAAACTTAGAGTGCTCCTAAAGGGAAGATTCTCACTCATATGTCTTCAGATATCCTATGGAAATGACACCAAAATAACAATGATCACTTTTTAAATCATAGATGTACTGTGTATTACATTTTCTTTTCCACATTTCTTGTTGTTTTCATACCCAGTGTTCCACACTGGCATCAGATCCAATCCTGTGATGTTCTCACCAGCTGACTTTGAAGGCAGTATTATTAAAGAAGACCTGAATCAAGCCTTCAGTGCATTAAGTATTCGAGCCCTTACCTTTGTGACATTTCTAAGTCTACTTATTGTAGGTGGGTGGATACTTGACAGAGCTGGCCAGCGAAGCAAAAATATTCTATGAATAATCATTCGCACATATGAACAAATGCACTTTCGCTGTGTATTTATCAGTTATCCAATTCCCTCCCCAGCAGCACACACACCTTAGGAAGACAAAAACAGACAGACTGAATCAGATCCCAAATACATCTGTGACAGTGGCCAGACCTAGCACCTTCACAGAAGAGGCTTGAAGTTCAGATTGTGTTTAAAAGTCTCAAGCTATAGACCATTGCTACTATCTTGGGGTAACATTTTCAAAAGGGCTTCAAAGCAGATTTTTAAAAGTAAACTCTCACTTGTGCATATCAAGGAGAATTAAATCCTGCAAAAGACTTTTTCATAGTGTTTGTTGCAAAAAACAACAGGAAACTATCTGCACATTTAGGTATGTAAATGCCTTCTTAAAATCAGCCTTTAAGTACCTTAAGTGCAACTCCTTCCACTCGAGTCACTAGGATTCAAAGCCAAAGTACATCTGAGTGTCCTGATACTGTATCCTGTAGCTTTAATGAGAAAGAAGCTCCCAAATCAATTGTGTGGGGGGTTTATTATTTTAAGGGTGGTCTGTAAAATTAAACATACCAGCAACATTATTACTTTTTTTTAGCCACGGGGGGAAAAAATGTTACCATAATGATGAAGAAACCTTGTGCTCTATTCCCCATTTGCCATTACTGCTGTGATCAGTTTACTTGAGTATTGACTGCTGTTTGTTCTCCATCAGAAGCTGAATGTACAGTGACAGACTGGAGACAGCTTCCCATTAGATGTGCACCTGGAGCTAACATGGCTCCAAAAGACAAGTAACCCATGCCTTGCCACTGCACTATGCCCCAGCAGAGGTGTGGAGATACTTGAATGGATGTCAGATACTTAGCTCATAAATTGAGCAGTGCCCTTCCCAATCATTTTGAGTCTCTGGCCTTGGCTAAGCAATTACCTGCTCTGCCTTGGTACGAGTGACTCCAAACACATGTTTCTGTCAAACATCTTAATTTTTCATGAATGCTCCAGCATGTGCTAAGCCCTCATCCAGGCATGAAAAAGAGAGATGTACATTATAAAACAGGCCTAATTCACACCACAAGCAAAAAGCAATTTGAATAAATGGCTAAAGAAAGGACAATAGCATCTTCCTTCTCCTAAGCAGGCCTTTTTAAACAACACCAATAATGAAGGGAAAAGAATGAACCTAAATAACTGAATAAACAATCACTAGAATGCAAGGCAAAGCTTCTAACAGCACTGAAAAAAGAGCATTTTGTAAAGGATAGTACAGATCAATTACATGGTGTTTGAATGAATAAGATAGTCATTGAGTTCAAAAAGCTTTCTTCGTTCTTATGGTTTATGAAGAGCAGCAGAGTCCTGAAACTGAATTATAGCTTCAGTGTTCTCTTTAGGGCCATAGGCTGATACCATTAACATGGATTAAATTATTCCTGCAGGTTTCTTAAACAAGTAAGAAATAGATGACTACATCACACAGGACTCAACAAACAGGGCCTCACATGCATGAACCAGCCAGGGAACTGTATTTCAAACAATTGCAGATTGTGTCAGACAGCTACGTCTATCACTGTGGTTCCTAAGTAGGAAGAAGCCATGTAAACAGCAGGGGGACCCTTGAGACAGAAACACAGCTTTGATCATCAATCTTATCATCATTCTTACGGTATAGATTGAATGCAGATAATCATGGGTTTTAATTTTCCCTTGAAACAGAATGCCAAAGAAACAGCTCGCTTTGACAGATACACTACCTACTGCTCTGCTAGAATTTGTCTCTTAAGATCTGTAAAGTCTCTGGCTGCTATATTTCATGGTTCATTCCTGATCACATTTTACACCTTAAATCTGTATTTCTTGCACAGAACATGTAGACTGCTATATCTACCAATATGTGAGTGGAGAAGGAGCACTGTCCTGAACATTTCTAAAGGAACCCCAGTCCTGTTCTGCGGGAGATACGGATAGAACAACAAACCAATATGATTAAATGCTGACACTTTATTGAGCCCGAATAGCTGTTTATATAACCTTTCCAACTGTCCACGCGAACCCTATAAAATCCCGATTGGCTAAGTCCACTAATGCACGCACCTAAATACAGCTCATGATAGGTTTAAGTTTTCAGTACACACGAAGGCATTACCAATCCTAAAGTATGCAGAGTTTCTTGTTACATAACCTGGAGTTGTTTTTCTCAAGCCAGCTCCTTCATTTCACAGCAGCAAATATTCTTTAAATAACCTTATCACTAGGCCGTGGTGCCTAACTCAGACTCTTGTTATTGACATGAGTCCTGGATCGCTCACGTGTCTGTTTTTGTTCCAAATAGTTCTCCACACTATTCCAAGATGATATTGTAGAGATTCAGTCTTCATTTAAAGCTACTGATGCAGGAACATGGATTATTGAAGCGAGAAGT
Source organism: Nestor notabilis (assembly GCF_000696875.1). NCBI lineage: Eukaryota > Metazoa > Chordata > Aves > Psittaciformes > Psittacidae > Nestor > Nestor notabilis. The sequence goes on along the minus strand of NW_009943070.1, from coordinate 6,463 downwards.
ATTATCTCATCAATCACCTCCCCCAAGTACTTCTCCGCAGGGCTGCTTTGAATCTCTTCTCTGCCCAGCCTGTACCTGTGCGTGGGGTTGTGCCGACCCAGGTGTAGGACCTTGCACTTGTCTTGGTTAAACTTCATGAGGTTGGCACTGGCCCACCTCACAAGCGTGTCCAGGTCCCTCTGGATGGCATCCCTT
>NW_009943070.1:0-5635 GCF_000696875.1 Nestor notabilis | reverse complement strand
GGGTTGGAACTAGATGATCTTAAGGTCCTTTCCAACCCAAACCATTCTAGGATTCTACGATTCTACGTTAGCAATATAGTAGGAGTAAAATGTGAATGTTTCTGCTGTAGAAACAAAGGATTTTTCTTTGGTGATGTTAAATAAGGATTACAATTGACATGAAGCAGAAAACCTATTAAGTTACTAATGAAGGGAGAACTTATTTCATTAGTAATGTACAGCAGGTCAGTAAAGTTCATTATTTTCATGATATACGAGGGCAATTTCACTATGCGTGTGCATATTATAGAGGTCAGTAAACTGAATCCTGTGGCTATACGCTGTGTGCCACCTTAACAAATGATACATAATCCATATAGAATTGGAGTCAAAAGGGGAAAAGCTCTATTTCCACAGCTTGAAGGTACATCACTGCTAAAGAGTAGGTCCTCTTTTGCAGCTCTCCTGCCGAGCCTCTGCAGGGTACAACCCAAATGAGTTGCAGGGTAGGGAGCACTGGTGGGTTGGTAGGAAAAACAAAGGAAGATCTGCTTCTGCAATAACCCTGAACTTTTTGCCTTAGGCTTTTAAGCTGGTCTGCTATTTCTGAGCTTCAAAATGCTATCTGACAAGCCAGCAACTTTTGAAAAAAAAACAAATGTACGTTTCTTGTCTGGAATTGGCAAAAGTTGTCACAGCTAGACCAGACTTGGATCTGATTTGCTGCTCTTGACTGTACCCACCATGGAGGCCCTACAACCTGCTCCATTTAATATAAAATGTAGTTGTCTGCTTCAAAAGGTCACAGAAAGGCTCAGCCATGCTGTCATTTGCCCTAGCTGAACACTGCCATATCTGATACTGTAAAATACCAACTGATACTGCTGCTGGATGACTTTATTGATTAATAGCTTAGAGAAAAAGCAGGAAGGGAAAGGAAGACCAGATCCAAAACCATGTTGAAATCATTTGAAGGTTAAAGTCACCTTTCAGATTTCCCTTCTCCTTTGTTAGACGAGCACTTTGTACAGCTATTAATGAAAAACTGTTGTTTTTAAATTAGGACTATGTTCATTTGTTCATCTGTCTCTGCCACTATATACATTGTGCTAACCACAAAATGAGTTGTAGCATGGTGGTAATTGGCCAAAATAAAAGTCTCCTATAATTTTTTGCAACAGCTTTCCCAGTTACTTCCAGATTTAAAATCATGCTTTAAAGAAGGGAAAAAAACCCTCTGTGTACTCTGTATATTATACAATGATGTTGCCGAATATCAGTGTGCAGGCAGGTGGAATGAGATAACTTACAGACAGCTGTGAGCCATATTCATTTTCTCACTGCAGACTTAATGTTGAAACATAGTGAAGGCAATGTACATATAAGAAAATCAAAGCCGCAGTGATTGAAGCATGCGCTCCAAGTGAGTAATCTTATTCATTGCTAGTGAGCACAAAAAGGATTGCTGGAAAATCTGACCCAATAACTTACAAAAAATGCTGGTAAAGGCTTCCAAGCAGTAGCTAGGTGCTCTTGTTCTCCTCTTCCTAATGCCCTCCCCACCTGCAGTTCCTAACCATAGTAAATAACAGCAAGAGCTCAAGAGTGATGCTCAGAGTGCGTCCAGGGAGAAGGAGAATACAGTGAAAAAGTTGTATTGGTACTACAACAGAACATGTGCTGCAGACAGCCAGTCTAAAGACAACACACTGGTTCCTGTCCCAGAAGAATCCTACCTGATACGTGGCCAATATGCATCATAACTACCCCTGTTTCTCAGCACAGTGCCAAGTGGTAATATTAACGACATGCATGAAGGTAAAGGGATCAAATTTATTAGCCTAAATTATCATCATATGCTCTATTCAGTTGGACGCATATAGAGCTAGGATTGGTAGTGTGAATGTAGCAACACATTAAATCATTACCATTATTTAACGTCCTTTTCTTTGGAAAATTCTCATCACCTTACCTGGGAACAAAAGCTTTGTCTTACCATTGTTTCCAGTTGCCATTAATATGTCTCAGCAAGCTTCTGATGAGCCATGAAATATTATCACCAGATGGAAATTACATTAATGGAATTGCTTAGGTTTGCAGTGAAAAATTAGATAACCTAATTTGTACTTCAATTTCCAAGACACCTATTTGTTAGCTAAGTAATTTAACACCGTCTTTCATCATTTAAGCCCTTTTCCTCTCTGAAGATTTAATTAGTTTTCTTCTTTGTCTCACAAGCAATTTTCTTGAACCATTTCAGGCAGTCCCAGCAACCCCCCAAGAAACATTCCTGCAAGCGCAGAAGAAAAATCAATAATTTCCATGCCTGTTCAGTAAAAGAAGGCAGCATTTTCTGATAGCTGCAAACAAGATGGGATTTAAGCCATGAGTATTTCCCAGTCAAGCATGAAAACAACACTGGTATCTTGCTGGTAAGCAGCCCTGCAGCCAGAGAATGACCAGTGGCAGAATACATCCAGGTTCAGGTCTTTTGAAAATGATTTGCCCTGAAGAAAGCCCATAAATAATCTAATGTGGAATGAAACCTTGCGTTTCACCTCTCATAATAAGCACACAGCATGATGTGAGAGAACAGCTCATATCCAACTGCTTCCAAGATGAGCTCAGTTCAGTAAGTTCTCTTTTATTTATTTGTCTGTGGTTTCTTTTGCTATTATACATTACCAAGTTTCACTAAACTGCCTTATGAATATGTCTCTAAATTAACCTCAGGTCTACTCCTGCTTGCTTTTACAGAGGTTGGCATAAACCTGCTATTAAATTCAGTAGCGATAGGTCTGAGTCCAGAATGAGTAACCTTTCCTTACTTTCCTTGTTTGTTATCTTTGTTTCACCTTGGTCTAACCTTAATTACACAGTAACTTAATATTATCCTTCCTATTCACACAAGCAAGTAATTGCCCTCTTTCTGTCATCTCTGCTATTTTTAACACACCCTTTGTTGTTTTCTGAATACTAATACAAACATTGATACCAATCACAGAGTATGCAAACAGGCTACTGGGCTCACACTTAACTAGCTACTAGAGGAGCACAATAACTGGAGACCTGGGGGACAAAGTGTCATTTCCTACATCTTTATATAGTACTCAGCACACCAGGCCCCCAGTGTGATGAATACTACCCTCTCTACATAAGGGATTTCTTCTCAAGATTCCCATTATTTCAGTCTGCAACCATCTCAGGATCCTTTATATATCATTTCCTGTTTGTGTGAACTAAGGATGTTACTGTTATTTGTGCTTTACGTTTAAGATATTACATGTAAACTGTGAAATGTGGAATGTTTCTTCTGACTTCAGAGCAAGAACCATTTATGTCCCATTTATATCTTTTCTTTCCACTGGGAGAAAATGTTGGTAGACAAATTAAATGAAGACTAAAAGTGAGTTTGATTCCATAAACCCAGCTGTGGGGTAGATCCAGCTTATGACCCCTTCTGCTAGGACTGCTTTACATTTAGCTACTGCACCTGTCAAACATAACAACAGTTATGCATGTTGCCTCTTTTGGATCTCATCATCAGCTGCTTGACTCTCCCTTGGCAGATAAGGAAAGCTTAGGCTTTTTAGTTAGTTTAGGCAATATTAGTTGCATATATTACATTAGGACATTATATTAAATAGACCAGGCCTGTTCAATGATCCCTCAAGCTCATTCTCTGAGGTTTGCTGGAGTCTTATGCTTAATGAGAACAAGACATGATGGAGTGTTGCTTCCATCATGCTCTTACTCAAAATTCAGAGGATTTTGGAGTGTTTCTCAGAACGGGGCATGTAAAAGGCAGTTGTTTTGGCATGAAGTACTAATGCACTTAAACCCTTTCATCTTGGGTAGTTGTGGTTCAGATGGAAGGAAGATCTCACATAAGGATGAAACCAGTACTCAGGCATTCAGTCAGCTTGTGATCAGCACACCTAACTTGCAGCTCTGGCCTGCAAGGGCTTGTCCAGGCTCCACAAGGAGTTGGTGAAATTTGGTCTACTGAGATTCATACTGTCCTCCTAACTGTTAGCCTCTGAGCCCTGTTGCAAATTAAATAAAAGTGAATGGGAGCTAACAATAACTTGCAACTTGTAATCAGGCTATGATCATTATGGCAGGTATCATGCCTAATGTAGAGCAAAGGATTTTGGTAAGGGCTGTAAAACCTTCTTCCCCAAGGAATGTTCAAACACTGTACTGCCATCAACACGATTTATGGACATATATTAACACTCTGCTCATGAGCCTCACAGTCCCCAGAAATTTTAGGAATTGGGAGGGTGGAAAGACGCTCATAAAATAACAATATATTTGACTCGCTGCTCAGAGGATCAGAAAGCAATCTGCAGAGGTCTGACTGCTGACAAGGAATGCTGTTTAAAAAAATCACAGTAACTGTCAAACTTATTCCTTCTACCATCCAGGGTACATGGCCAAATTACAAAAAGACCTTGAACAGTCATCAATCAGCCACCACATCTGATGGTCACATTAACGGCATAGGCCTGGGCAAGCATTTCATGTCCTCGGAGGCAGCTTAATGGTTTAAGCTTCAGTAATGCAGCTGTCCTGGGTCCAGCTATAACAGTTATTTTTCTCCTTCCTATTAGCTGGTGCAGTGCTGTGTTTTCTACTTTAGTCTGAGAATAATGCTGATAACACACTGATGTTTTTAGTTGTTGCTAAGTAATGCTTACCCTGATCAAGGACTTTTCAGTCCCTCATGCTCTATCAGCAAGGAGGGGCACAAGAAGCCACGAGGAAGCAGAGACAGGACACCTGACCCAAACTGGCCAAAGGGGTATTCCATACCACAGCATGTCATGCCCAGTATATAAACTGGGGGGAGTTACCAGCTGGGCTTAAACTATGACAGCTATCAATCTGTGCAAGAGAGTTAAAGTTTTGCTTACATGTCAGGTACCAGCTCTTCCCCCTGCTTTTCAATTTGCTCCCTTCCAGTCTTCTAATACATCAGGACTCAGCTGCAACTTTGCCTCAAGTCCCAGGGAAGGTAATGGTCACACCTCCATGAAAAAGACAGTGTGTCTAGAAATGCTGTTCTACCCAGTGTACTGCACGTGATATTAGAAAGTCCTAGGGGAGTCTTCAGACATTTCTGTTGCTCCCTGCAGGGATGTGCCACAAGCATCACATTCTTTCCTTGGTTAGCACAGAGGCTGGTGTGCTTTTGAGGTAGCCAAAAATAAAATGCTTCCATGGTTGGAGATTTTATCTCGCATCCCACATTTGTTACCCTTCATAATCATAGAATCATAGAATAGTTAGGGTTGGAAAGGATCTTAAGATTGTCTAGTTCCAACCCCCCCTGCCATGAGCAGGGACATGTTGCACTAAACCATGTTGTTCAAGGCTCTGTCCAACCTGGCCTTGAATACTGCCAGGGATGGAGCATAGGTATACCTATACCTATAACATCTATATAAATACCTACATCTATCTCTATCTCTATCTCTATCTCTATCTCTATCTTTAATCACTCTCTCTATATCTCTATCTCATCTAATCTACATCTACATCTATTAATAGATACATATATATCTAATTATATACATATACACCTAATTATCTATATCTATATATCTCTATCTCTATTTCTATCTGTATCTATATCTATATCTATATCTAT